>NC_054417.1:8507009-8634840 GCF_017976425.1 Toxotes jaculatrix
TTTACAACAGGAAGACTGCGGCTTTACTAAAGTGAAGTCTCCGTCAAGATGAAGGTTTAGATTATAAAAAGAGAAGACTTGTCCTGAATGGAAGCTCTGTCCTCTCTTCTTGTCAGTTGGTGGAAGAATCAGCATTTACAGGCTTAACAATGAAGCCTAAGTCTAATGTCTGTGTTGTTTGTCTAAGTACCTTGTGTATTTCTATACATCAGTGTTACATTTTTCCTCATAATGAGGATGTAGTTTTTTTTAACCTGGAATTTGTAGCTTTAGTTGCAGCTCAACAGGTGTAGCAACGACAGCTGAGGGAGGGGGACAGGATTTATTTAAGGGTCAGCTCTGTTCTCTAAAGGGGAAAACAAAATTCCTCTGAGCTGTTCCCCTTATTTTCCATGACAATAAAAACACTATCAAACAAAGAAAACCATCTCCCTAAACTGAAAACCAGAGCTTCAAGTCCCAGATTGATGAGTTTCTGCATTGGCACTGACTCTGCGGGCTCATGGGACTTTCTGTTTGAGATGTTCCGTCCAAATGAGTTTCATTTGAATGTCGGGGCTCCTCGCTGTGAATCAGAAAACGTCCCCACATCCAGCAGTTGTTCCATTATTCACCGTCTGAGGAGCAGCTCCGGGATCTGTCTGTACATGACATCATCACCGCAGCGTGTCTCTCTGCTGTTCGGCGTGACGACAGGCTGCCTCACGTTCACTAATTAGAACTGAGGAGGACAGTATTATAGAAATAACATGTGGGAGTTTGAGTTTAGGGGGGAGTTTTCCCCTTTAAATACATTTCCCAAGGCAGCCTACATAGAGGATATACTCCATGTTAGGTGCTGTATTCTGAACCAAACATTATCATTATGTTATCCCAAAACCATGAGCACTGATCTGCTGCAGGGATGTGATCCCATTCAGCTACCGGAGCACGTTTTGACGCGTTGTGATGTTGCCTGTCTCACAGTCTGCGTTTCAGTTCATCCTAAAGGTGTTGAATGGGGTAGAGGATTTTGTGCAGGCAAGTTATTCCACACCAAACTGGGAAAACCGTTTGTTTCGGCGGTATTGTATATTAGCCTCTGGTTGTCTGGTTTCATCAGCAGCACAGTAGCTTTCTTCTCTCTGCTCACCTCGCAGAAGCTTTTTTCATGTGTAAAACTTTTTTTAAATCCAACAACAGACCGGTATTGGCCCTGTTAACATGCATGTTGGACAGAGTCTGTTTGATTGAAAGTTAATGGATCAAATTTAAAGGCAAAGTCATCCCATAGTTGGGTTTGTCTTTGTTTTGGGGGCCAATTGGGAAAACTGCCGCTGAACGTCATCTGTAATAGAAGAAAATATTAGAAAGTCCCGTCACTTGAACCCTGACAGGAAACTGTCTGTAACCTCCGGGCTGAATCCTGCCTGCTGATCTGCATCGTTCACACTGTGTTAAACAAGAATTGTCACATTTTTTAACGTTGCACCGTCGGAGAGCCGAGACCCGCTGACCCAGAACAAACTAAATTACAGTTATGTAATGCTCGCTGCTGACTGACTCTATTTCTGGCACTGATATTTGAACCAATTAAACGCTGCCTATCAGACTTGAAGGGTGTCTGGTTTTCTTCAACTTCACTGTAATATGCGAAAGACATAATTACTGAAGATTCTGCGGAGGGAAAGTGACATATGTAGGCTGTTGTTTCCTTTAAAAAAAAAACCTTCTTTGGGGAAGTTTTGTCCCAGATGTGCAGAATTAGAAGCGACATCTATTGCAGCAAATGTGGACGTATCAAGTTTGGTTTGTGGTACTGATGCAGAAACAAGGAGACAGCGATACAGGAACAACAGTACTTTACACAACATTGAAATATTATATTAATGCATTAGGATTTCAGTTTTACTTTTAGGAAAATAAATCCGGCTGCTGCTATTTTTGTTTCTTCAGCGTTTGTACTTTTTTGAACAGACTTTTCTCCCGTTGTTGGAAATACATAAGATTTATTGCCAGGGTCCTGTTTATTACTTTCTCTCAGCTTTCAGTCAGATTATGCAAGCTGGAAATTCAGAAAACTCTAGTCTTTTTAATTTGATTTTCGAACAATAAGGTTCATATTAATAATTCATTTTTAACCATTATTCACTGAACCATTGACACTTTCTGCTTGTTTTTGCATTGTTTATATGTTCAACTCATCGGCTGCATGGATTTATTTTTGATTTTTCCATTTTTACCACTAGTTCACTATTCTGGCAGGTTTATTCTTCATACTGTGATTAGCATATTTAGATTTTATCATTATGTCCTGTTTAAGTTTCATGTAGATCCACTTGGGCTTAGTCTCAATCAGAATGAGTCTTTTACTAAGTCCTACAAACACACAGGACTGATGCAGATTGACGCGCTGTAAATACTTTGCTGTCTGATGGATGCATTTATTATCATGCCACTTTTTTTTTTTTTTTTTTTTTTTTTTTGGTGAGGCGGGGGAGCTGGAGTGAGAGCTGGAGTGAAAGCCTCGAGTGCCTCCCTTGCCTCCCTTCTCATATTTATCAAATCTTCGGTGTTCTGCCGGGTGAAGTACACCTTCCCTGGCTCCTTTTACCGATACACATATTTTAACAGGACACGGGGAGTCCAATTATTTGCCCACTTCTCACTTGTGTTCCTGGAGAGCCCTACTCAAGTGATTGGCTGCTGAAATGCACACTGACATCTATTTCTCATTCATGTGCGCCACACTTATTCCCACCAACAGTAATTTCTAAACTGATTTCCCGCACAGACTCACCTCGAGTGCCTGCAGTCACTTCTTGTCAGGGCATGAAGCCGGTAACGCTAAACTACAGCAGGAGAGACAAGAAAGAAAGCACAAAACACAATTTCTAATCTCACACCTTCACTTACTTTTGATGAGCCCTGGAGCGGAGCTGAAGTAATGCCAGACCTGGATACCTCAAAAAGTGGCAGAAAATTGAGCTGTTGGCTGTCTGAATCATTTCGCCTCTGACTGCTGTCTTTACAGGTGGCTGCAAAATAAATCTTCTTCTAAACAACCAGTTTGTTAAGTGTAAAATCACTAGCAGCCATTAAAATTCATACATTTCAAATAACTGTTCTTTTTGACAAATCCAGAGGCCGTTCAAGCAGCACCGCACACGAGCCGTGGAAGGTTAATTTAACCCAGCGTGCTTGCATAGTATTTGCCGCACGATGACGGGGAGGCGACACGGTGGCAGTCGCTTGATTGACAGTCACTTAGGGGTGTGCCATTTAACCACGGTGACCTTCCTCACATGTCACCGCCCTTATGAAAAGGTCACCCTTGTTGCACTAATGAGTCATTTGATTTCATGACCGCACGACTGTCTGATGCAGACAAACAGTTGCGTTGTGTGAAAATTCACATTTTAGGTAGAGTCAGTAAATCTCGCTCCATCGGAGAGGTGAAGGAAGGCGTCTGCGTGGATGTGGATTGTTGCATTTTTCACCTCGTCAAGTTAAATGCAATACCTTGGTATGATTACTGTAAACATGTAAACATGTGACAGCAATTTAGAGTCGATTGATTGCATAGCATTTTTTCAAATTAAGAGCCCTTTATGAAGAGAAACAGCACTGAGGAGGTTTTTCGCTCGCTTTTCTGCCTGTTTTTGTACCATGAAGACACACAACTTTGGTGTTTTGCTCTCAGTAATTATAATTTTCTAAAAATGTATCAGTAAGGGAGTACTCCAGTAATTCAGTAGGCCTACTAGACTTTCATAAAGTAGAGATTAAGAAATGAAGGATCAAATCGAAGCAGCAGAGCCTGAGAAATCCTGATTTTTCTTTTTTTTCGTCCCATAGTATGAACTACATTTCCATTAATTTCCTTTTATTAGAACCCCCGCCCGGATTTTTCAAACTCGGGTGTTCAATTACAAACTGAAATCTCTAAACCCAAGAATGTTCACATCACTGTGACACCATTGGGGTTATTTTCTCAGACTAGGAAAAAAAAACCTCTTCCAGTTATACTCCACTTGCATTCTCATAGTTCAACAAATTTCCATCTGGTGCTCAGACTGAAAGTGGCAGCCCTCTGGTCATAATTTATCTGTAAACCATTTCGTCTCTTATCTCTCTGAACATATATTTTCATCTTTGTTATCTTAATGCGCGCTCTGATCCTTAAGAATTGTTTATTCTTTCTGATTGTGTAATTAGTTTTTAATATACCGGTGTCTGTGGCCATTATGAAAAGCATGATACAGATAGACTAAAAATAACATGCATTATTATTCTGTCTTTTTATTAACTTCTAGCAAACAGCAAACATCAGTCATTTAGGCCATGAAGTACGAGTGCATGACTGCTACTTTCATTGCCATCCATCTGCTCTACCCTCCTCTTTGCTTCGGGCCTTTAGCCCACTATGTCACATAAGGCAACACGGGAATTAGCAGAATAAGCAGATATTATCTTACAACTCCATAATGGAAGCACATAACTAAATACCTCGAGGAAATTGCATAAACAAAAAGGTAATTGATTCCAGGCAAGCTGCAGGTGGACACTTAATTACAGGAAATTTATTAAGCAATGTCCATTAATCACATTGACATGAAGTTATTAAAGGGATGCACAGTTTGCACTTGCTGGATAATGCAATAATATTAGGACGAGATGCTAAACCAGTAGGATTGTTCTACACAGACGGCCGAGAAGTGAACATTGTTTAAGTGAGATAAATATGAAGCGACTGCACGAGGAGGTGGAATTAAATATTTACAGTATTTTCTCTTTAAACTTTACCGCTGGAGAGGAATTTGTAGCTTCATCTCTGTGTGTGTGTGTGTGTAGTAAACAACAGATAATATACACACACAGTACATGTACATGAAGGTGTTGTAATGATGACTACTGTTAATTATGCTGCTTCAACTGCTGCTGCTCCTAGAACTGCATTTAATGTTAGTACGACTGTCAGTACTATAACAGTACTGATTCTACTCCTGCTACAAATGCTGCTACTACTGCTGCCTCTGGTCTTACACCCTGTCTACACCAGTTGCATTTCAGCTGTGTTTTTCAGTCGTCTGTCTCATGCGCCTCTGACAGAGCAGATACGTTTTAGTTTAAATCAATACAGCTATCTAAACTGGCCCTGAGGGGCTTGTACTTTACATTCGTGTATTTTTACTCTTCAGGTCTGTTTTCTTCTGACTCACAAAACTCTTCTGAGCGCACCGCAGTGCTGTGGTTAAACAGATCCCCACAAAGACACTGACAAAGGGCTCTCAAGTCAGCCCTTTCATGCAAATCACAAATTTGCATGAAAGGGCTGCACAACCTACGACACCCTCCAACCTTAGACCTTCGAATGAGCAGGAAAAACGCAACCTTAAACAGGAATAAAAAAAGAGGCTACTGTGCTGCTGATGAGCTGCTTTCGCTACATAGCCAGTGTTCACAAGTTGTTACTACCACTACTGGTAATGATATTGCTATTTTTTTCTTGTGCAACCCAAAAACTACTGCAGCTGCAGTATAGATTATTGCACTATTACTTCTCTTGCACCACCCTTGCTACTGCTGAGACTAATTCTTTATCTGTTTACACATAAACAAATAATGTGTAAAAGAAAGAATTTGTTTACTCCAGCATTCACATGCTGAAGCTGAGAGTTTGCAAAAACATACACATACAATTCATTCTGTAATCTGCGTCACTGTTTTTAATTGTTACCATGATCAGTGTTAGTACTATTATGAGTACAACCGCCGTAACTAGTGCTAACTACATCTGTCACGTATAATACCAGTCCCATGAACGCTGCAAGTGCTACTTCTGCTGCTACAACACTGCATGCACAGTTATTAGGCAAATCGTATTCCTCAGGATTAATTGGTATTGTTGAACAAATACAATGCTCTCAGTCTCTTAGCTTTTAAGCCAGGTGAGGAAGGGAGCCAGGGCATTATTCGGTCAGCTTTGAGGCCTTTGCTGGCTAGTCAAGCAGTGGAGTACTTGGAGCATTGCCCTGCATAAAGATCACGGCCTTTTTGAATGTTGCAGACTTCTTTCTGTAGCACTGCTTGGAGAAAGTATCTTCCAGAAACTGGCAGTAGGACTGGGGGATGATTTTCAGTCCATCTTCAACCTGAAAAGATCCAGCTAGCTCATCATTAATGATAGAAGTCCGTACCAGTACCCCTCCTCCACCTGGCTGACTGCTGTCTCTAAGTGGTGCTGTGTGCATTAGTGATACAGTCACGGGTCCATCCATCTGGTCCATCAAGAGTCACTCTGACTTCATCTGCCCATAAAATCTTTCAGCCTTCCTCACCCTGGCCATGTCTTTGAGCTCTTGACTTGGAGGATAAAAGGTTGTTTGTAGCTACATGTTCTTCTCAAGTCCTTTGACCTTTGGAGACGTATACAAATCACAAGTAAGACAATTAACTTTTAAAATGATCATATAGCAACAAATTTGTTCATGTAACTGTGAACACATCCAGCCGTTTATTGTAGATACCTTTGTGATACCTTCACAGTGTCGCTGTTCCTAAAACTGTAAAACCAGACCCCTGCCTGTGACAGTAATCCACACTGACAGACCTCTCTCTTTCCAAGAACCTGTCTGCAACCTCCTGAAGGAGAGACTCGGGGAAATTGGCCTTATTCCCCACACACTCCGAGGCAAGTGGCAATTAAACCGCTGATTAACGTGAGCCTGCTCTTGAACACAACTTAATAGGAGTCTGACAGAACAGTGGGGAGAAGGGGAGATAATTCAGAAATCTCCTGACCTTGTGCTTATTATCTCCAGTTAATGACTGTTGCTGCTGCTGTTGGCCTCCTGATGAAGCAGGAACCTGGTCAACCTGTTTGATTAATTTTCTTTATTTTGTACATTTTCTTCTGCCTTGTGTTGGTTTTGTATACAGTGGAAGTCATTAGAAAAGTCACATCCTCAGGGGCATTAACCTAATTTGTTTGCAAAGTGCTTTCAGTCCTGCTCTCTCTCAGTGATATGACATTTCCTCGTGTCTTACAGTGTTACAAAGACAGATATATTACCACACATTTATCTTGTACTAAACCCATAACATATTACACATCAGAATAAATTACCTTACACTTAAGTTAATTGTAATTAATTAAATAATCCTTTTAGAAGAAAAGTGACAGTATGTAGGACGTGTTGTTTAATGCACCATAAAGAATCTTTAAGCTTTTTACATGTAAAATTTAAATCTAGAAAATATTTTGTATGTACAACAGTCAAATTAATGTAGTGGGGTGAGTACAATATGTCACAAGCATAAGAAAATATTTTTGAGGTTTTGAGTTCATCCTGTAAAGTGTTCTTCTCCGGCAGGTGTAGAAACATCTGGTAATTTAGTCGCATGATGTTCTGAGACTCCACAGGCCAGAGAGTGAGTTTGAAGCGACAGATCTCAGCAGCTGGTTGATTCATTGTTATTGATCCGTAATGTGATCAGATTGATTATGGTAAGTTTTTTTTGCTGTGGGGCAGCTGAACTCCTTATTAAGCACAGGGTTACAGTCAGCGTTCGCTGTGACCTCGGGAAACTTCTGCATCCAGCCGACTGCAGCGGCTGCAGGAACCAGCAACGGTCTTACATGCCTCAGTTTGATCCCATAACAGATTGATACACCAAATAGGAGCTGACACGCATTGCTAAAGATGCCAATGGTAATTAATTAGCATCTCATTTTGACCGCAGCACAACAGGATGTGGAGCTTGCTTCTCGATGCCATTTCCCCCCTAGGCTTTGTATTATCAGGGTCAAAATCCTGGCTCCGCGCTCTGAGGGCCGCTTAATAAATTGAGGAGGGCATGTTGACAGTCAGATTTTCATGGCGCGTCCCCGTCTCGCCGGTTCCCAGCGCCCCCGGCTATGACAAACGGTCCCAGCTTCAGTGCCGTCGAACGCAGCTCAGGAGATCAAAAGGCGACTAAGGGGGACTTAAAATGCATCTCGTTGGAGTTATTAGCTGAGAGCCTTTTCACTGGCATTTTGACATTTGGCCTGTGTCTCTGATTGAGATGGAAGGAGGTCAGGCTCTGCTGAGGAGGTGTAGGATTTATATTTTAGATTAATGACCCCCATGTTTCCAGAATGTTGTCCTGCCCCCACTTCGAGCAGCATTTACAGCTCAGCTTTGACTCTTTTTTTTTTTTTACACGATGCCTCCTTCAGTGTGAACAAAGACAGTTCAAAGCTGCTAGTTTGTATGGATGTAAGGTTCAGCTTAAAGTGCTTTTAAAATTTAAGAAGAGTCTCTGCATGGCTGGGGAGAAAACTTTGCTGGGAATGGGGATGTCCTGACCTGTTAATTAGAGGCTGCGCTTCGATCAGGACATGACTTAGTAAGAGAGAAACAGGCCAGATTAAAACTTAGCACTGGCTGAACTAGACAGATGTACACATAGCTGCAGCAGAAACATTTCTGGAGGAAGAGATAATAAACACATGATTATAATTGTAAACAAATGTGTAAAAAATATATCATGAAGCATATCATGATGTTACCTTACACTCAGTAAAGTGCTGCGTTTGAGCTTTAGTATTTTGTCAATGCGAGATGCATATAGGCTGTCTAAATCTTCCTGCCACAATAGATCAACACAGACGGTACACAAAATACAACAGGACACTGCAATGTTTAATGTAGGGAATCCACCAGGACAGCTGTGATGCAGGTTGTATTTTCTTTGTGCAGAGATATATTAGCTTGGACATCTCTAAGTGAGAGTCAGATTCTGGTACGTGCACATTAATTGGACCACAAATGACAGAGGCTGTCGAGGATGTCACATGTAACACGTAAGACAAAATGTATATCTCACAACAACAAAAATATAGCCCAGAGGTGGGCTATATTTTTGAACAATATTCTGAACAATGCCTGTGTTTGTGTGGCACTGGCGTACACAATCAACAACACATAGCCTAATGTCCTCAAAGTGACGATGTTTGTGCAAAATCTGAGCAGAACTCAAAATGCCAGTACCAAAATCTGAACTAAACCAGCTGTGATCATAGAAAAAATCAGAAGTCATCATTCCATTTTTCTGTTTTCGTACATTAAATGCATTTTTAAAGTTACTGTTTAAAAAAAACCCTGAGGGCCACAGAGTTCTCAACATATTACAGCAGATTAAATGACCATGGAAAGTTTGAATTCAGGTACGCCAAAGAAAAACACCCAAATTGCAGTTACAGGCATTTTCCATGACAGCAGCAATCTAATCCTCTTTCTTTCTTCTTTTGGGGTAAGATGTTTTTATAAACCCCTCTGGGTTTTTGTTGCTTCAACCACACTGTTTGTATCAGTCTTTTTTACTCCTTTTTTTTGAGCTGTGTATCTGCAAATAAACTAAAAGCTGCAGCAAAGCTTGGAGGTGGAAAAAGGGGAGAGATGACAAAAGACAGAAGAGCAGAACTGATGTGTTTGATCAAATTATGGCTCCGGTTTGAAACAAACAGGCGCACGGCTTAGCTAGAATCCAGCGGTATTACATTCATTTTTAACCTCAACAACCCTGTCAAAACCTGTTGGAACTTTATCAAGAGCAATTTGCGAAATCTATATGATGGCTGAAACCAAGAAGACCTGTGTCAACAAAATCATTTTAGTCCTGAGGCGACGCTGCTGTTTACCTGTGAGCTTTGAGGTTTTTTTTAGGTTCACTGTTTTTAAGGAATGTTCTTGCTTTGTGGGATCAAGAGAAAGGAGCAAAGCACAAAAACATTTGTTGTGAATTAAGTCTTCAGGAGGTTGAAAGAGAAAAAGCACCTAGGCTGCAGCCTGAAGAGTGTATGGGGTACAGTAGGTAGATTGAAGCGTCCTGCCTCTGCCAACCACACCGCCGCAGTCAGATACTGTGGTTTATTGGATCCAGGCTCTGCGGATTTGGGGGAACGAGGCACGGCTCGCCCGCCCAGTCAAACCACAACAGAAGGCATGAAAACAAACTTCTCAGAATAGCAGTCCTCTCCGTAGTTTGGCTGCCTGTTCAAAGATTTGTGGGGAGATGTTTGATCTTAGTTCAATAATCAGCCGTTTTTGTCAAAAGCTGCACCAGGCGACTTAGCACTCTGGTGGCTCCAAATGGCAGCAAGATGCAACTGCCTGAACCCAGTAGGTGCAGTCTGCAACTTTTCACCTCGAGGCAACAGGCAGGTATATTTTTAGCCATGCACTCTTGTCCTCTTGTGGTTACATCCTAGTCCTAACACCTGTCAATCACCTCGACAGACTGTCAGCAGTCATAAGGTGGAGCTGACAGAGCTTTAATCCTATCTGCTTTGAATTTGAGGTACAGGAAATGAGAGGAAGAAGCGGTGAAACATGCACCAGTTTTCTGTTGGTCTCTTTTTGTTCCTGTTTGTTTCAGTATAAGTAAAATTCAAGCTAAAAGTTGCTGTGAAACCTTTAGCTGTCGGTTTGACTTGCAGTTTCAGCTTTTGGGCTTTGTTTTTTAAAGTACATGTTTCTAATTTGCAGGAGTGAAACTGTTTATTCAATATTCATACATTTATTAATGCAGTGATTATAAATTATGCAGACTTCTCTGCATAGATGGGTTGAATTTCTTGGATTCAATTTAGGATCACTTCAGTCGTAAAAGTCATGAGGTTGATTTGTTCCAGGGCCCCACATTACCAGAGCATAATATTAGCAGAGCTGCGTTCACAAACATGGCAGAAGGGTGACAAGGAAATGTTTAAATAAAAAAAAAAAAAAACAGTGCGTGTGTTTTGGCAGATAGATAAAGCCTCTGCAACGTGTGAACTCTGCAGAACTCCACCTAAGAGCTACAGGAAGTCACCTGTTGAGGCAACACAGTATTTCCTACTAGGGCCGCAGCAACAACTTCATTGGCTGCAGCTAATCCTGCTAACCCTGCTAGCATTAATGCTAATTTACATGAGGAGTAAATCCTAAAAAAAAGAAAACCCATGTTGAATCCAGCGTGCATGGACCTGACTCGCTGTTAGGCCAGAGATTCACACTCAGAAATCTCTTGTAACTATCGAAAAAGTCAAATTGTGTTTGCTAATTTTAAAGCAGCAAAATGTTGCATACAACAACTTACAATATACAGAGAAACCACACAGTGTGAAATCAGCAAATCACTGCTGCAGCTTTAAGATATTTGGAAAAACAGTGAGTTGATAATAGAATAAAACAAACAGCCGAGGCTGGAATGAGACAGAAGAGCACAGAAAGATGATGTACATTATGAGAACATGAATGCATAATAAGCGCCTGCAATTAGCCCGGGCCAGCCATTGGCATATTGTAATTAATGTGCTGCCTGTACGTCGAATCAGTCAGAGGAGGCTCAGTCTAATTTGGGCGTGGGATGGGTGGGGGTGCAGATCAGATCCTGGGATAATTGTTGGTGACTCCAGTCCCTCTCAGTCGGCGGGGTGGGACAGGGCTCAGGTCTCCAGAGAACGTTAAAAAACTGCAAATCCCCCCTTCATCATTTGAACATGTGCCCTGCAGAGCTCACTGCAAGAACACAGAACAGGAGGAGGGGGGGGCAGAAAGAGGAAAAAAAGTGTTTTACATTCACAGATGATCCTAATTTGGTGTGGTTTGGAGTGTAATTTAGATCAAACATAGCCATGTAAATGAGTCAGGGTTTTCATAATTAGGTGCCTCTGAAGAGGGGTGGAGAGCGAAAAGGGAAGAGAGGGGAAGAGCTCGGACCACATCAGTAGGTGTGGCGCTGAGGCCGTTCATCCACTGCCGGGCAATTTTCGGTTTCTTTCTTTTCCCCGTTTGGAGGAGAGAGAGAAAAGAGAGGCGAGCTGCAGCGAGCAGGCAGGGGTTAGTTTAGGGAAAAACACACTCCCAGCGGCACACAGCAACAAAATAGGTCACTCTGCGCCGATTTGGCTTGTCTGTTTCCACTAAGCAACCGACTCGGCTCAGTGTTTGGTACAGAGGAAGGAACTGGCCCGCTGCCAGCGTGCACGCATACGCACACACAGACACACACACACATATATAGACACACGGTAGAGGCCTCTTTTCCCCCAGTGGGGCCTGTTGATTGAGGATTACCACCCTGAAATATTACGGGTATTGTGTAGGTGTAATGTTTACATTTACATTTTGGGTGAAACAGCTCACAGTGAGGAGCAACAGTAGAATGAGACTTCATTTCTAACAGCAGTGTTACAATCAGCCGACAGGAGGAGGGTTATAGTCACTGCACACAGACAATAAGAGAGTGATAGAACAAAATAGAGTACATGGATACAAATAAAATAACAGCCCCCCCCCCCCCCCCCCAAAAAAAAAAGATCGTGTATATGATTTCAAGAAACCATCACCTCCGACACAGACACATCAGAGAGTAAATATATAAGTCAAGATCTCAATTAAAAATGAATCAATAAAAATAAAATCTGAAAAGTATTATGCATAATGGAGCGTCTTTTTAAAAAGTCAGTCTGTAAGTATGCAAGCAAATAAATACATAAATAACTAAATAATTAAATAATCAAATGAATAATAAATTGAAATAAATTAAAATCCCCACATGGTTATGTATGAGAGAAAATAAATTAAAAATGAAGAAGTAAGTCAGAAAACAAATATAAATTAAACAAATGAATTCGTTTAAAAGAATACATAGTCTCTTTTATTCTATTGTGCATTAATGCATTTGTGGGGGGTTTTTTAAATAATAAAAAAAAACTTAAGTGTTTAGAATTAAATCAAATTTAATTCTAAATTCAAGTTTAAATTCAAGTTTAAGGTAGATACAGAAATGGGACATGTTTAATAAACATCATACATACAGAAACCTAAATGACAGATAAGATTAATTCATGGGCCTTAAGCACTTCTAATGCTGGCTGCACTTTATTGTCTCAATGAATATAACAGTTTGCAACCGTGTGAACATGGAGCAACACTCAGACATACCCTGGCAGTCAAAGATCAGGTTGAAAATACAAAGATGTGACAGGAGGGATGTATAAGATTAGTTGATGAGTTTACAATTGAACCCAGCAGACACAGAGCAGCAGTTGGTGGATTGTTATTTGGAGCTGCCAACATGCAGAAAGTGCAGCTTTCTCTCCGGCTGTAACCCAGAAAAGCCTGAACTCTGCAGCTCTGCAAGCCAAATCGTTTCGCCGCCTGTCTGTCTGTACTTCAAGATAAGAATCACATTCAGGGTTTTCTGCTCTGCAAGTGATGCCAAGAGTCTAAAAGTATGTCGGAAAATGCATGTGATGTGTAGTTTACTAACATCAAGCTGCTTTGTCTGTGGGTTTTAAAGTACAAACAGTTTTTAGCTCTCGCTGCCAAAGTGTTCAAAAGTTTCTGCTTTAGCTCTGGTGATAGCCAGTGAGGGGCCAGCGAGGCCACCTGCACAGAAGGTAAATGCAACATGGCGGGATTGTGAACCTCCCTAGGGATGCTGGGATAGCCACATGGCCCGCCAGATCTGCCAGGGTGGCCCCGGCGACACCCGGCTGGGTGCCGTGCTGGGCGACACGCAGCTAAGCCCGGGGATTAGCTCACGGTGGCACCTATCTGATGAAAGCAGAGCCAATGGGATTGTCTTCCCTCCCTGCATTTATGACCACCCCCTCCCTCTCTCTGTCTCTCTGCTATTTCGTTTGCGACTCTCTGTGTTTCTGGCAGCAGTGGAAAGCACATACATGCCACCATGCTGGTAGTAAAATGTATTGTTGGCTCCGAGCTCGTATTCTCTTGGAGTGAGGAGCGAGAGCCCGTCCAAGGAAGACGACATTACCTCATTGCTCCTTCTGAGGAGTTGACTTCCCTCGTGTGATGTGACAACTCCTCTCACAAAATAACCGATAGCTCGCATTAAAAACAGATCATGCTACATTTTAAAGGACAGTCAGTCCATTAAATCCTTCACTGATGAGATGATTGAGCATTTCAAACTTTATCCTCAGTATTTTTTTACAGAAATCAATCAAGTTAACATGACTTGTTACAGAAGAGCTAAGTCCTGAAGAGGAGAGTGAAGTCACAGGAGCTGGGTGAAGGAGAGTGTGCGTGCTTGCAGCTTCTGTTAGTGTCTCTGATTTAATCAGTTTTTTTGTGTTTGAGTCTTTTGCGTTGTTGATTGTGCTGATGGGGCAATCTGCCAATTTTACACATGAAGGTCAGCTCGTTGGGAGAATTACTCAGCCTGTGAAAACAGTTGCATAATGTCTTCTGTGGGTTTGGAGGAGCTTTGTTTACAAGTCTGAAGAAAATAACCCAGAGGACGTCATTCGGGTTGTCTCAGCTTGGGCTTGGAGACTCCAGATTTTGAAAGACATGGACGTTGAGCAGAAAGGGAGCATTTGGTTTTAATGACTTAATTCTGTAACTTCAAACCATCATTAAATATCTTATATATATGTGCTAGAGAAATATGGTAGCTCATAATTCAAGCTGTGAAGTGAACTTCTAGAAGGTAGTTTAGTCAAACGCACTTGTCCACCGTGAGGCCTCTTCCCTGCACCTCATGTCGAAAACCTGCAGTTTATTTTTTCAGTTTCACTGCAAAACTCCACATTCGCCTCGCACCTCTTCTTCTACTCTTAATTAGCAAAAGTTTGTGTCCTCGTGTCAGACCACTGGACGTTACCAAGCCATTCTGGGTGAGTGGAAGCAGATTTCCTACTGATGATAATGAGGCAGACTGAAGGATCTCCCCTGTGCTGTATAATGATGTGTCACCACCGTGGCATTGGTGTCAGGCAAAATGAGGCCACGGAGCCGTGGGACACCTCCGGCACATGCGTGTCTTTGCCGTGGCTGTATGAAGAAGGTAGTCTTTTGATGCCTAATTAAATATTCCTCCTCCGTCATCTGATCTACGGTTGAGGATTAATTCCAAAATATCAGGTATCAGCACTTTGAATAATGTGACACTTCTTCTGATTAAAGTAAAACTCATTTCATATTATAAAGGACATTACGAGGATAGCTGAGGACCTCCGCTTTAAAAATAGCTCAGCTTTTGAGGACGCAATCACTTATACGTTCAAAAAGTTACGCTCTCCTCAACCAGAATGGATACATGACATTTTGTAATGAAACCCTTCAAGTTACACTCTGGAAATGACCTGTCATTCAAACAAACTAGATCTAAATGAAGCTGCTTGACTTTGTCCAGCCTGCTCCCACATCATCCCTGTGTGAACCAGTCTCTCTGATGCTCTCTAATTAAAATGGACACTTGTGTGCTGTTTCTGCAGCCTGTAAATGAGAACCAGAATCTACTATGCAGACAGATTCCCCCTGACTGGATTTATTTTTCTGTTTGTAGCCAGAGAAGATAATTGTGGTTCATATAACTGTCATCATTTCCTGGAAACTCCATAATGGAGGTGACATGTTCCTTGAATGCTGTTTCAAAAAGATCCAGACCACACAAAGTAGTGCACCCATGGTCAACATAAGTCACCCTCCAAATCTTTTTCCTAGCTGAAATCCACCGTGTCCCCCTCCCCACACCTCACCCTACCTTCCCTCCCTCTCAGAGCGACCCGAGGCTGGGCACAGAAGGGACAGGGCTGCCAAGCACAGCACATGGCTCTGGGTCTGGGGACAACAGAAGTCGAGGTCCCTGCAGGGCCCTTCAGTTCTTACAAGGCTGTTACCCCCCCCACACACACACATGCACTCCACACTCAACACACACCTCAGGCGGATGGGGAAAGCACACAGTCATCCCCCCGGGAGAAGTGAGGCGACAGGGACTGTGACTCCTCAGGGCTACACTCCACCTCTTCTCCTTCTCCTCCCTCCTGCAGGCTACGTCCTGCACATGCGATACGACAGACAGTCTCATGCTGCATTACCCATACACCTCTCTGGCCATGTCTGCGTCGCTTAAAGCCATGTTCCCTGATGTAGCATCAAAACTGGGACACGAACATGACACAGGGAAGGATAGAGACGGGATAAAATGTTGCAAAAAATGCACTTTGTTCGTCAGTATTTTCTTAAAATCGATCACCACATGTGCTGCTGCTGTCCCGAAGTCACATCTATATATCTGACATGTAATTCTGTTGAACACTGGATGTCACCCAGAAGTGTAAACAATTGGAAGTAAACCAGTTACGGAGAGAGAGGCGGTTTGATTGGATGATAGGGACACAGAGGGAAGGAGAGTTCAAAAGTCTGTGACTGTGATTGGTTAGAGTTTTGAATATGAAGCTTCCTGCTGTAGTTTCAAGCAACTACAAGCAATTTATTTTACTATTTCACCCTGCGCTGCTTTCCAGGGTGTCCTGGGTACATACCATATTTAAAAATTAATAAAACAAAACATTTCATGCTGATTTACTCAGTTGACAGAAAATATGAGAAATGTTCTGCACATTTTTTTACTTAATTGGATATTTTTTTCCAGGAAACTTGTATGTGATTTAAAATCCAGCTTATGTAACGTTTAGTGAACTGCAGCCTCTGTAGTGATAGTTTCCAGATAAGAGTGACAGGGCAGCAACGGAGCAGAGAATAATCATAAGAAATTTAAACTTATTCAGTTGCAGAGTATCATCGATCTAAAGTTTGCTAACATTAGCCATAAGCCACTGGTCACACCAGACCAAGTAAGATTGTAGCAGCTAAACCCCTGAGTGTATGGAGCTGAGCAATCGTGCACTTTATTGCTCATGAGTTTAACTTTTCATTTGCAATAAGAAGTTTGTGTTTTTTTTCTCATTTCAAAAGTTGTTGCTTTAATTAGCTGCAAATCCTAATAGAATCTGAGTAGTGTGGTCAAAGCAGATTTTTATTCTCTTATGATTTACTCTCAAACTCTTAATAAACATCAATAAATTAAACATTTTGAAAATAAAATTTTAAGCAAACTAAATACTTGTTGAGATTTAAAAAAATATATATTTTCTTAAGTATAAAGCAAAGCAAAACCTGCACTTCATAGGCCATTTTTCTAGGTGGAGTGTTTTCATTCTTGCAATAAAGCCTATAAATAATTAGATTTTTCTTTTTCGGTATATTAAGGAGATGAAAGTGTAGGTAAACTCATTGTTATTAATCCTTGAGTCTTTGCAAGTATATCTGACGGTGGCTTCAGAGCCTTTAAAGAGTCTCGCTCATGTCTCCGGGGAACTTTAAAGTCACATCAACCGCTGCTTTTATGAGCCCTTCTCAGAGCAAAACGGATGACGGCGAGCACGTTAAGATCCAATATTCTCAGAGCTGAGTGTACATAAAGACCAATGCTCATCTGCGCCTGCTTATTTGCTCTTACAAGTATTAGTTTTTGTATTAGATTCCCTTCTCAATATGGGCTCGTTTTGAAGTCTCCACTTTTAGAAGAACAAGCCAGAAAAGTTGAAACAAAAGCAGAGTGGAGTTCATTAGCTCGCTCATAATCTGCCGATGTGGCGATAAAAAATGTGCAGCAACAGAAAGCACCAAGCCTTTTCCTGACACGCCATTAAACTGTGATGCATGACTGTTGCGAGGAGTACTCCATCTAAGTTTTTCCAGTTGAAAGGTCAACAGGGAGACATGACAGCGCTACGAAATGGTGCGCTGTACATTTTCTTATTCCCCTTGCAGTTCATATCTGTCAATTTGAGCAAAGGTGTAGAAATTTGGGTTTGATGTGGCAAAGACTTTATAGTCCCGGTGTGTAAAAGGAGCTTGAGCAGTCCTCCTCCTTTCACAGTGGCGGGAGGGGTGGGGTTATTGAGCAGCTCTGTGCAGCCATTTTAATTGACATAACCTGTTTATCTGTAATAGTCCTTGAGCTCCTGTAACCTCACAATAAAACACCCCGCTCATTTTTCTACTGTTTTATCTGCAAAACCAAGTTGTTATCACAACATATGAAGCGTCAGCCGGTATCTTCCATCACGACTACTTCTAATGGCTTTTAAAGTAGTTACCTGCGAAGTCCTGACATTTATTACCATCATTTTCGAGGACCGACACGGCACAAAGGTCTGCTGCTATCAGGAGGCGACATCATTATGAATTATTGTTTGCGACCAAGGTAGAAAATTGTACTTTGTGGCTCCGTTTCCCCCGTGATAAATCAACCAGTCACTTTTCACATCTCGGACTCTCAAAGCTGCTGAGCGTAGGACTTTTCGACCCCCCCCTACACACACACACACACACACTCTGTTTACCCATTTCCTTCTCCCTCTCTGCTGCTGTGAAAAAGCTTCCTGCAGGTTGTTTGCTGCAACAGCCAGTTTCTACCATTTCTCAACCCAAGATCTTTGCTCTTTCCTGATTATTAGCGCCGGCTTCAGCTGCTACTTTTCAAATGTTTATCCTAACTGCACATTTCCGCTTCCCAGGAAGGACAAAAAAAACACAAGTGACAGGGAAATAACTAGACAAAGGGGGCTGTATTTGTCAGTTGCTATCAGATGGCTGTTAACATGGTTCCTGGACGTTCTGTTAGCTTAGGGAGAATGAGAGGTGAAGCAGCACAACTTTATCCTTGACTACATCTCCTCTGGTAAAGTAATCCTCGGTGTGGTGGCGGCAAGATAAGGCCCGCACACTCGCTCATGGCCTCGGCGAGGCAGAGTCAGGCAGAAGTTGGCCGTCACCGCGGCGATGCTGGGTAAACTGAGGTGATCATTGCTCACAGAGAGGAGCTGGAGTCTCACTGATCTTCTGTCACAGCCAGGGTCATGGAGTCGGGGAGAAATATGGACCAGAGAGGAAGAAGAGGAGGAGAAGAGGATGATGGGAGGGAGAAAAGATGGATGGTGCGTAGGAAGAGAGGGAAGGGAAAATAAGGGAGATGAGAAGATGACAAGAAATATTGAAAACTGGATGAAAGAAGAAAATAGACGGAAAAGAGGAGAGGAGAAAGATAAGAAATGAAAACTGGAGGAACTGGAAAAGAGAAAGAAGGAACAGGAATTCTCGAAGAATAAGAATGAGGGAAAGACATCAAATGAAGATGACAAGAAAGAAAAGAAACCAAAGAAAAGGTGGTGAGAGAATAAAACTGAAGGGAGAAACTGAGAGGAAAGGAGGACAAATTAGAGCTGAGAAAAGGAGAAAGTGGGAAGGAAGATGGATGGTGCATGAGGCAAGGAAAGGATGAAGGGGGGAGGTAGAGAGGAAAACTAATTTGAAGAAGAGAAAGTAGAGAGGAAACAAGAACTGAACTGAAAAAGTTTTGAAGGAGAAGAAAAAGGAATGTGAAAACTGGATGAAGTTATGCAAAAAGGAGAAGAATAAATGAACCGACAAGAACAGGGAGGAAGGGCCAAGAGAAGAAAACAGAAAAATGATAAGGGAGACGTGAAAAAAGGAGAGAAGGAAGAGTTGGATTGTGGAAGGAAAGAAGAGGATCACAACAAGAAAAGGGAGGCGAAGAAGAAGAAGGTGAAGAACTAGAAACCTAAAGAGGAATGGAAGGAGGGAGGAGAGAGGAAGAGACAAGTAGACGTGCAGGGAAAGTGAATAAGACAGGAGGGGAGGCCTCTTCGTCTAGACCTACTACAAAGAGTGTAATTAACAATAACAAAAACCTGGCTTCCCTTCACTTACTTCAAATAGACCGCCGCAGGTTACGGCGAAGCGTTACCTTGATGTACTACAGCGTGCTCGCTTTGCCGAGTCGGTGCCCGCGGTGCCGAGCTTTACCTTCTAGTGCATTCTGATCACTCAGCCACTCTCCAGCCCGATTAGGATGATTAATATTAATGGCTTGGCAGTTTCTCTCTGCTGATCAGAGCTCCCGACTCACTGGTTCCCAGCGTGGCGCCACACCTTGCTGTAGGTGACTGTCAGGTTCGATTATAGGCAGATTAAGGGCTCTCTTTCCCGCTGCCGCTGTTCGACATACTCAGATAAGCAGCATAAGTGCTGGACGGTTATTCGCTGTCAGAGAGGTGAGTCTGTGAGGTTTGACAGCACGGGCGATTGCGTCAGGTCACACTGCAAAAAGTGTCTGTCTAATTTCCAGTTGTGGAGTTTGTGTTTGAATGTTACAGCCAGTGGAGTAGTAGACATTTAGTTTAGAATACGGGCAGAAAACTCTGTTGTTTTGTTTAAACTACAAAATATATTTGTAGTTGTCTCATAAGGTTCTGTGTTATCTTGAATATTGGTGGTTGGAATATTAAGAGAGCAGAGAGCATCAGGGCTTCATGGTAAACAGCATTCACGGGCTTTTCCACGGTGATGGATGAGGCAGCGAGGCTGATAGTGGCTGAAAGGTAAAAGTGTATCCAGCATTAAGGGGCAGGAGAAGGGGAGGAGTGAGTCCACCAGCTGCCGTTCAAGTCATTTGTAACACATTCGATGCTGATTCAGCGTTGCTGAGCCTCAGACGGCGCCTTTTTCCCTTCACGTGTTGCTGCTGGAGCTTCGGTGATTTGTGGATCACTCTCTCAGTCAGAAAATAAGGAACCTAGGCTGGATGAGATGTTGATCCATCTCATTATCAGGGTGTACCGTCATAGTAATTTTGATTTGAAGAGTCCTTCTGTGTGATGACCTGTCAGTCAGTCAAAGGGTTTACCTTGTTTACCTTTTGTTATAATTTGTGCTTCTTTGGCTAATTCTACTGAGTTTGTCCTCATCCATCTATCCAAAGGACAAACCAGAAACCTGAAACATATCACTTCCTGCTCAGCAGCAAACAGCTACAAATGGAAAAATCCTCCCAGTAAATGGAAACATGTTGAGTGACTGTTTCTTTATGGAAATCTGTGTCAGATACAAGCATAATGTGTGAAACACACCCTGTATTATCAAGTTAATACCCATTTCTGAGCCGAATTAGCTCGACTCCGCCTGAGCCGGACCAGTAATTACAGTAACGGTGTCGGGTCGTGTTGCGGCGGCCGGCGTTAATCATGTGCCATCAAACCCGGGCTCCTTTGAGAGCCAATCAGGTATCAGATTGCTTTGGGCGTAAAGAAAACAAGGCTGAGTGAGAGAGGTGTCTGGCCGGTGTACCCAACCTCATCTGTCTTCCTCTCAGTTGGGGGAAGGGGTGGGGGGGGGGCCTGACCCTTGACCCCCGCAGAGAGCTGCAGCATTCATCATGACATGTTAGGTAATGTGGTTAACTACCTACTTCCTCTGTCGGGACTGAGGCTGCTGCGGGGGATTGTAGTGCGGTTTGTCACCAGGTAGACGATCCTTCTTTCTGCCGGGTCTGACAAAGAGATCGGATCGTTATAAAGCGATCTGCAGCGGTCGCAGGTGAAAAATGAGGGTAGTCCATCACTGGGTGCTTTGGCGTTTGAGATGTTTTCTCCTCCCTCTGAGTCTGTTGTGCTGCTGCTGTCGTCCAAGGTGTTAAATGACCTGTCGAGTGTGTGTGTGTGTGTGTGTGTGTGTGAGAGGGAAAGCACATACAAGATGATGCACCTCTCTCAAAAACTAATCTTGTCATTGCAGATTTGTTTTGTGTGGCTGTGCTGCAATAATGTCCCAGTCAGTAATTTACAAATTAACCTTAAAGTGCGGGTCACACTGAAATGATGAAGCGTTCTTAGCCAGAAAACAAATGATCACCTACAGTAAATCTTGACTCATTCTATCAAATTTCATCAAATACCATAATTTATAGATAAAACCAACAGCAGTTTTCTTACTGGCTTTTTTTTCCAGAGCTTTCAGCCACATCAGCAAATGGAGTTTAGTCAGTTATCATCACATGACCTAAGTGTGGAACGTCCTTCCTGTGATAAAAGGTGTTCAGATGTGTAAGAGACACTGTAACCCCTGCCTTTTTGTCAGAATGTGTCGAGCTCAGTGATATTTTTGCCGGATAAACTCGGCTGCAGTGCGATGCTACTGTATGCACAGAGGACTTAATTGATTGTGTGCAGTTTCAGTGGCTTAGCATCTGGCGCTCGTGATAATCCCCCTTCTGTCCTGCATCAGTCGGACGTATTGATGAAGCACTCAGGGCTGTAGTGCTACATTTACTCGGCACATTAGCCCATTACAGTTATGGGCAGACAAGTAAGTAGAGACTCTTTACCTGAAGAGGGATCGTTTGTGTGGAGAGAAGCAAAACAGGCTGCATGTTCCTGCTTTCTGCTGAGTACTGTGGGAAAACCCAAGCTCAAGTGTTTATATCTGTAGTTTTCATAGATACATACGATATAGTATAATAGTATATAGTGTAGTAGATAAAGCTTTGATTCACCATTCACTACTGCGTACTGTGTTAAAAAGAACATTTAAGAGCACTCTGAATAATTATATTTGCCATTTCTAATTTTCAAATTGCTAAAGGTTAAAAAGAAAGTGATATGCTTCTTCTTCCAAGAAATATGTAAGAAATATACACTGTCTTGACCTCTTCAAATATTTAACAGCATCATCTTTCCATAGATTTCTATAAATTGCCAGTTTGATGTATGATTATGTGCACTCGGGGGCATCTTGTGCTGAAATGCAGTGGAAGTACATCCAGTCTGGGGAGTCTTTTCTGTTTGTTGTGTCAATAAACAGCCACCTAAGGCCCCTTCAGGAATCTGACAAACACCACTTGATCTGTGGTGCGAAGACCATTAGGGCCAGGTATATTGATGGTGCCGCGCTGCCGCAGCTCAGCTCTCCTAGTGTGAGGCAGCATCCATGCCGAGAGGACACTTGTTCACTGTGTGTTTCCAATCACACGCCGGCCGTGCCGAGATGCCTAATGGCCTCGCGCTCAGCCTGTCGCAGGAAAATGCACGGCGCTCGGCGCATGCGCTCCCGACCAGCCTCCGTCCCACTGGGTGCAGTTCGGTTGCTCGGGCAGATGGGATACAGGCACCGGGAACGGGGGAAGAGGGGGAGGATTTGAAGGGGAGAGTGAGGGCGAAGGGATGGCGTGTGTGTGTGCTGCCTCTGCCCATCCGTGCATTCAACATGCCATCCAGAGACCCCCTTTTGCGAACTGCCCATGCTTCATTAGGATGCCAGGATAATGGCCAACAAGCACGCGCCGTGACACCCCATTTCCTGTGCACTGAGCTCTCCAACCACGACAGATGTCGACAGTGCCGCCGCCGCCACTACTAGGGGCCCCTCCACTTCCTGCCTGCTTGGCCGAGCTGCCATGCCACGGCCAGGGGAGAAGGAGCAGCCGGGGCAGTCGTATACACCAAAAAGGGCACTGTTGCCAATCTGAAGCACTTATGGTGTGGGAGATGTTGCTTAGCTTTTTTTTTTTTTTTTTTTTTTTTTTTACCAGATACTTTGCAGATCTCCCTTTTGGAGTTAATAGCTGATTTACTACTCAAGCGCCCGGGATTACAACACAGCAAAGGATCATTATGTTTCGTTCCCCCGCCTCACCACCGCCGCCCCTCCAAAATCCAAATGATGTATCTGTAGACAAAACATAAACAGATGTTTCAGTGGCTGTTAGGTGTCCTCACCGGGGATGTGGATGAGGAGGGGGGGTGATCATTCGACATGTGTGTTTGCGAGGATCAGGGACAATGTTGTTTTAAAAGGTGTTATTATGCTTTTGCAGCGGCGGCGTGGCATGTGCACCGATAATAATGTCGGGGCCGGATTTAGAGTGCTGTCATGGACGCATCAGGAGAGGGAGCAGGGGCCGTGGACCGAGGCTAATGGAGGCAAAACAACCTCCAGCTCCTGCCCCTGCTGTCCAAAAATCAGCTTTTAGAGGGAAAACACAGGCCACCTCTCAGCGCTCGCGCAACACGATACGTCAATATGAGAGGCAATTTAATCCCCTCATTTGAATATGCATCCTCAAAAAAAAAAAAAATCTCCCTCCCTCTCCTCTTTGCCGTTTTTGAACCCCGACCAAATTTCAGGACCATGGGGGGAGGAAATTGTTGTACATTTCCTGACAAATTGAGTTAAACGGACATTAAGTAGGGCTTTAAGAAAACAAATGGTCGTCTTTATCACAGGTGGACACTGATGGCTTAATGGGGGCCTGTGAGCTGATCGTATCACCGGCTAATGGCTTGACAGGATGCATTAAGGTTTTTGTGTAAAGAACTGGCGAGCGGGGCCAGGCGGAATGGCGAAATGCAGACCTGTCAAGTGCTACGTGTCCTCTTTTTTTTTGTGCAGGGAAGCAGATGTTTGTGTATATACGGTGGACTGGCAGAGGGAGGCCGGCAGCAGATGCCTGTACCGGTGCCAAGGTTCAGGATTGTACAGACGGTACATGTTCAGAGAGAGAAAGCTGCCTTGCCTCTGCCATAGGTGGCTCCCCAGCTGAACACCCAACCCCCCCCCCCCCCCCCCCCCAGCCTCCTCCCCCCTCTGCCCCCCTTTTGCTTAACCACCGCAGAGTCCGACCCCTTTTATTTATTCATCTATTTGTTGAATTATTTACTCATTCCATCGCTCGTTTGGCCATTTAACGACCCGCCTGGAGGCACAGGAGAGATGGAGCGTTTACTTCAGGGACAGATGACCGTTCATTTCATTTATTGGGAAAATAAAAGCAAATGCTATAACACTATGGGCCTTTACAGTCTGTGCTAAAGAGGAAAACGAGTTTTGTTCCCAAACATGACACTTCACCGTATGAGAGAAACCCTTCGTGTGATTAGCTTTCAATGCTGTTCCAAAATTGAATCTACCTTGTGGAACCACATATCACAGGCGTTAGCAGTCTACTCTGGACCACATAGCATCCTTAAAAAAGGTTAAAAATAAAGACACTGACACTTACTTTGCCAAATAGTTGCTTTTATCTCTCTGCTCCCTTTGAATCTTTGGCATTTGTGTCACATGTAAAACCTCATAACTTCAGTGATGTTGCCTTAAAATGGTCCGTTCATCCAAATTAGAAGAGGCCGTATTTTCTCCCACACCCTCAGTGTCGTGCAGATAGTTGTGGTTTTATGTGCTGAGGTTTTGGATATGGTCTGTGTCTCTGGGATTTCTGCCACTGCCTCAGTACAATGTACGTGAATGCTGGTTTGTTCAATACGTTTAAGACTAAAAATGCACTCTTTTCATTTCAGGTTAGAACCCACCAGATAAACTCACACAGTGACACACAATGCGAATCATTGTGTGACATTTCCAGTGCGTCCCATAAGGCACATTGGAGAAAAAAAAACAAAAAACTTTTGTTCAGGTATCACCACCAAGACAAATATTATTCTTTGCTGTTGATGTTCATCATCTAATTCTTTTGTTATTAACATCTATTGAATAAATACACCAAAGTGTCAGAGCAATAATGGGGAACACCTCAGCCGTTCATTATAAGATGGTCTGCATGTATAAGGTAGCGATGCGGTTCGTCGGCGCTGATAATCCCTCTGAGCACCTCAGCATCCTCTGCTCACTCTTACTTACCATTTCCCAACACGGCGGAGGATCACAGCCTCTCCTCTGACACCTCCCTTTAGTTTTGACTTGAAGAAGGAACTTTTTCTTTTCTGCCCCCCCTCCCCCCCGCCTTCACCCCCACGGCTCCCCTGCTTTGGAAGGAGAGCTCTGCTTTGCTAAGGTACAGCTTGTTTTATTAACATCAAAAGCGCCCGTGGGAGACGGCAGTGATCAAATTCCCCTCTAATTAAAATGAACCTGGGTTGAGAATGTTGCGCTGTTTAATATGTACAGAACGGTGCTGATTGCACAAAGCGGCTCCTCCTTTTGTTGGCGCGGATAATGCAGGCCCCGTGGAGACGCCGACGTGGGCGGAATCAGTGTACCTACGGAGCATCCTCGCGGTCTGGGTGATGTCCTTATTGCCGACTGATGTGAGACTGATGTCAAATGTGGCTGGTGAAGCCTAAGCCTCACCTCGCCTTTAATTTGGAGGTTGATTGATGGACCTGGAGGCGATATTGCAGAGTGTTCAGCTCCTGTCTAGGTTGCTTCCTCCACCCTTTCCCGAGCCAGCGCTGTTTGGCAGCCCTTCCCTTGTCCTTGCTTCCCAGGATGCCTCCAAACTTTCTCAGAGTTCAAGTTCACTTTGCACTTCGTCCTCAGCTCGTAGTGTGAGCATCACCGTAATGGCTGATGTTGTGTTTGCAGAAGCTTACAATCGTCTGGGGTCAAACACGGGGCATATTCATTCATTTTCTGCACGTGTATGATCCAGGAACAGACAGCACATTTTAAAGGGAAAACAAGAGCAATATCTTTGTGTTGTTGAAAGAAATGAATGTAAGGAATCTCCAGAAAGTTGTTCATCAGAAGGAGAAGAAGGCAGTTTCAAATTGCCCTTGAAGGTTTAAGAATCTGTTCTCAAGCTGCAGAAATTGCTCCTCTGAGCTTGTTAACAGACCCTTTTATGAAAATGTAATATTATTAATTAGTGACCATCATTATATTTCTTTGCAGGTTAGAACTAATTTTAATAATAATTTTAAGCATGAATTTAAAGCAGACTTTTGTGCCAGGTCTGCTGTCGGCTTTGTGTGTTGTAAAAACTCTGTTTTTAAAGTTTATGCGCCACTTGTGACAAGAATCCAAATCTGTTGACGAGATGTCGGAGCTCCTCCTCCTTTCGGGACGTCGCCTCTCGCTCAGGGGCTTAAGATTCAGGTTTGGGCTCTGGTTGTAACAGTGCAGGGTTTTTGCAGAGAGGTGAGATGAGGGATACAAATTCAATTTAGGTGTTTTTGCCGATCAATGACGGCAATCCAACCTTGATCTCAGGTTATGAATACCTGAGCAGATGTTCCATGTAAGGCATACAGATGACAAATGCACAACAATTCGAGAAAAAGAAATCCGATTCTTGGTTTGGTGATTTAGTTTCGTGAGTTGTGAAGGATTAATCTCTGTCCTTATATTTAGATTTGTAGTCACAAGAATTGTTCAAATGCAGAGACAAGAGTACAGTGTGACCTTTGACCCATACACAGGTAACAGCAGGACATGATGTTGCAGTGACAGAGGAATACTCTCTATCCACCATCAAGTCAGATTCAAATCTGTGACCAAGATGTGTAACCTCACTGCTTACTCATCACAGTGTATATGAATTCATCTAAGCGGAAGTCGTCAAATCATGTGCACACATAAGATATTATGTGATGATATATCCAAGTACAGTTTTACAAGTATTTCACTTTTCTACACAAGTCATTATATGCAAGTGAAGCAAAAATGGTGATAATGTACAACCCAGCTCCCCTCCTGACATGAAAAGAGTTCAATACACACCCAACCTACATGTTCTGATAGGAATACCAATACATAATGATTCTGAGGCTCATGTTTACTCCTCTAACATCATTTTGTGAACATGTTTTTCACGACTGATTTGATCAAAAGGCTTAGAGGCATCTTAGAACCACACAAATGCGGTGGAGTAGCAGCTACAATAACTGCCCGAGATTTCTTATAAAACACCATTTACGGCTTTTACAGCCAACATTATTTGGATTTGTAGAGATAATTAGTGTGAGCTGCTCACAGACCATCCTCGTTAGGTGTACAGTCATCACTAATGTCACCTATTTTATCTTTTATGACAGGAACTAGCAACACTGAGACCATAGAGTCAGAGACACAGATTGGATATTCTATATTTGATTAGTAATGAAAGATCATTTCCAGGTCGTGATCTTACTCCAGAATGGACATCCAGAGTCGTTTTGGAAGAAAACCCTTCATTTGTGTTTGTGAACATTTGTTAAATGTGCGGCAGACAATCAGAACACAGCACCACATTCAGTCTGAGCGGATTCCTGCAGACTTGAATCCAGGCTTTGCTTTTTACAGCCATCCCACCCTGCTGTCAGACTCTGGAGCAGGTAGCTTGCACTCCATTAAACAAACACTGTGGCCCCTCACTTTTATTTGACATTTTATTTGGCTGTGACAAACGAGCAGCAGTTGGATTATAACATAATTTGTCTCCTCTTTATTACCGGCACAAAGGACACCATTCATTAATTATTCTGCCGTTGCCGCTCAACACTAACTGGAAAGGTCCCTCTTTGGACAGATGGCGAGGACAATGTTATTTATATCAATCAGTCCAAAATGTTCAGTGAGGATTACTATTCCTTGGACCGCTTTGATTTATGTCTCTGCACCTCACCCCGTACCCAACCTCACCGGCTCCTGCAGGGACACTTTAATCGAATGGGAATTGAAAACAGACTGGCGAGGCAGGCAATGTGTTTCGGCATGTTTATTTATACATCTCACTTTTCTTTTTTTCCTCCTTCTAAACTAAAGTTGTTGTGCTGTTGTTTGTTTTCAGGAGGGGGGAAGTTTAACTTCGCAAGACTCTGTGGTTAACAGAGGAAGACTTCACGTGAAACCAGTCTGCAGTCACACCTTACAGGTAAGGACCTTCTGTTCATGGACAGCTCCACTGAAGCCTGTCACAAAACAGTATCTGTTATTTTAATGTGGTTGACTGGCAGGGCCGGACCTAGTCTTTTTGGAGGCCATAAGCATGGGGTCCCCTGGGGACAGTCTCTGCCTCCTGTGATCGTGGAGCACTGGTATCTTGGTTTTAATCTGTTGTTTGGAGTTTTAGTTTCTTGTGGGTTTAAGTTGTTTGTACATGCAGTGTTATCCTGGTCATCCGTGAAAACTGTTACCGTGGTTTCTCCAGGATAAGAGCTTGTCTGGAGGACACTAGAATACACAGGGATCCAGGATTTATATCAGTGCCACACTGACTGACTATAGAAGAGATTACGTATTGTTAAGTGCATGTGTTCCTGTTGGTTCTGCACATCCTAAATGCCTCTGGTTCTGATTTACCTGCATGAGGCAGGACAAATGTAAAGTCAGCCTCTGTGCTGCAGCGTGTAGGAGTTAGAATAATGAATCTAAAGCTGTGTAACGTGCTCGGTGAGTACAAACAGAGACAGGCAGGTCTGCCTCTGACACCGCCTCTAACAGCTCATCATTACCTTTCTTCTCTGCATGCTAACCAGTCCCAGAGCAACACTTGGTAGCTGGGCGCTGTGATTTACGCGTCTGTGTGGAAAGAGAAAAAAATATATTTTGTAATGAATACCATTTACGGAGTAATTAGTTTTATGCAAACTAGTGAAGATGAAAGCAAAAATCTTTATAAATTATGAATCATGTTATAAGTTATCAGGGGTGCTTATCATCGAGTTAACGCACCTCCCCGTTAATTAAAAATGTTCACACGGAGTCAAAGGAGGGAGATAGTTCGCTGGCAGACTCATCAGGTAGCTGTGTCTCAGAGAAAACCAATTCTGAAGGAAGCCTTTGTTCTTGCTGCTCACTCTTCAAATCTCAGATCAGGGCCAGCACTCAGGCGAGAGAGGTAAACAACAATAAGGTTGCAAGACAGGGAGAGAGAGGGAGGGAAACAAATACTGACAGGTGTAAGAACATCAAACACTGGCAGGAATACAGCTGCAGACAGTGGACAAAAATCACCCTGACAGAAGACATGAGCTCTAGGTAAAAACCACTCTGATTTCCCCTCCTTTCCCTTCCTCAATCTACATTCTTCCAAACGTTTGCCCATTGACTAGAAAAATCTCCCCGGGCCCCTGATGGTCCCTGGCTCGGTGCGAGGATGCCCAGGCGCTACAGCAACGCTCATAAAAACTCAATTCATCAAGACGAGCGTAATTTGCTCCGAACGGGAAGCGCCACAAAAGGGGGCGAGCTTGTCAGTGAGACAGGTGGCTGGAGATCTCGCTCTGATACTGAGCGATATGAATAATAGATTCTGCTAAATGTACGCCAGGACCCGGGCTGTAAACACAGCTGCCTCCTTTCCCTTCCAAAAGAACAGCTTGGCTGGATGAGAAGCCCGAGCGCTCTGCCTCCACCTGAGGACTGGGGGGAGGAGGGGGTGATTAACTAATCAAATGCACAGGCTAAATAGGAGGCAAGGAGAGAAAGAGGAGACAGACAAAGCGAGGGGGGGAGAGGTGTAAGTCAGAAGGTTTACCCTCGCTGGTTTTGCTCAAGCACTGAGCAGCACAAAGGATGTTGATTAGTGGGAAATTGATGTCAATCTAAACATTTAAAGAATGAGCTTTCACTGGTTGAACAGTGACATTAATGAGGACAATCCCTGAGCTGTATTGCTATAAAAAAAAAAGAACCTAAACTTTTAATTCTTGCCGTGGGAGCCATTTTTGTGTTTTGATAAATGACGTAATTAGTCAATTCAGTTTTATTTATATATCCCAAAATCGCAAATTTGTCCCAGACGGTGTCACAATCTGTACAACATCCGACACCCACGCTCCTTACACCCAAAAGTCAAATATAGAAAAACTCTCCTAAAAATCCTTTAAGCAGTTTGTGCACTGAACACAGCAACAAACATATAAACTATGTCCATGTGTGCGATGTAGTATAAACATGTCAGGACCGCTGTCGAGTTTTTTGATATTCAGTTCAGTGCTGTTTGTGATATTTGAAGCCTTTTGAGTATTCGATTCATATTTTGTGCGTTGAACTCAGGATGATGTGGGTGAACTAACCTTTAAAAGGTTTTTTATTAAAGAGGCCTGTCCTGTCAGCTGGCGACGTAAAAAAAAATGATGGCATTAAATTCATTGCTTTAAGGAACTCTTGTTGTATGTTAGGGTGTGTTTGCCCAGATTAAGGGATGATTAAGGCATTTATTTAAGGGGAAAAAGTCAACCTTTCATTTTTTTTTTTCCTCCTGTCCTTGTTTTTGTGTTTCCAAGTCAAATGCTCTGAATAATGCAGAGGCTGTGAATGGTGTTTGTCTTGGCAGAGACTTTGCGAGCTACAGTTCTGCAGGATGAAATCACATGTTGCGAGGAACATCGTAGTGGTTTACTCACCAATGTGTTTACTCATGAATTATCACGTGCGTCTCGCCGTTGACTCACAATGGACTACATTTCCTTGCTGATGTAATTTTCCTGCGCCAACCGCCGCCGCCTCCGCCTCCACCCACTCCCTGACACTTCATCGATGGTTGCTCCTCTGCACATTTTGATGACTCCCCAGATGAAATTTAGGAGGGTTTTGCCCAGCCGAAGGTAATTAATTCTTCAATTAAAATGTTGTTAAACATTTTTAATGAGTAATTGGCACTGGGGAATCGGATACAAAACTATGTTTAACCAGAGACAGACACACAACACGGATGTTTCAAAGTTGGTTTTCTGCAAATCTGTTCATTGACCCACTTTTTCCTCCCTAAGTATTGCGCGGCGCAGAAATATAAATAAAAAATCAAATGTGAAGCGTCTCCTGGCACAGAGGATGTGTCCTTCATCTCAGGTGACTACTGCTTCATTTGGCTGCCTCCTTTTTCTCAGCGCTCCCTAATTAGGGCACGAGACGACACACAACAACCTGAGATACAGAGCTGCAGTGAAATATGAAATCACAGTGCAGGAACAAGATCCACTTAACCTGATTTCACTTCAGTGTGAACAAAGACAAGGACAGATAGATGGAACAGAGCATGTTTCATTAATCACCAGCAAATGACACAAATAAAAACACTTGTGAATTTGACTCTTTTTTAACACCGACGAGGAAGAAAATCCTTTTTCTTTTCCGGCACAGTGTTTGAAAGGTCTGAAAAAAGTTCCACCTGGTTTTATGTCAAAAAGTTTAAAGGACAATTGATATTAAAGGAACCATTCAAAAACAGAGCCCTGATCCAGGACTGTCATGCTGCTTATCACAGTGATGGATTTCCATTTCCGTTAGACTTATATGGAATAAAGAATATGACATTATTTGGCACTTTCTGGCAAATTAGACTGAAACTGACATATTTTCATTCAACTGCTTGATTAAATCTACTTCTACAGTAGTTTTCTGTCAGATTTCCACTTTAGTTCATTGGGAGTCACCTGACATCAACTCAAACACGTCAGTGTCTGAAGTTAAGATCAGATAAGGAGACCCTCTTCCTCCACGGCAGAAGGAAGTGGGAGCGGCAACGTTAGCTAATCATGAAGCAAGTTCAGGGAGGCTCAGTTCATTACAGCTCTGCACTCTGTAGGTTGCTGGCATTGTTCTCTCAATTAGAGACTTGTAAATGTGTTGCTTGCTTAATCACCCAAAAACTGGCCCCTAGGACTTCCCCCTAATGCAACCCCATTAAGAGGGGCCATCAAAACAAAAGATCTGCCTCTAATGGCAATAATCCCTCACTTCTGTCACACCGAAGCCAAACTTGTATCTTAAATGAGCATTGATGGATGAGAACAGGCCTCTGTGTCGAAGAGCTTTATTACTGGTGATGGATGTGCCGGCCACGCCACGCACCAAACCCCGACCGGGGCCCATCGCCGTCAGAACCGGTCCATCCCAAGTGTGTCTCACTTAACCCGGCGTCTCTGGAAGTCAGATGGCCGCTTGTGGCGCTGAGGGGGGAACGGAGAGAGAAATAAGGGCTTATCCAAACAAGCTCATTAGCACAATTAGCACTCGTTTCCTGCCGATGGACCCCTGGAGCTTTCCTAAAGTTTGACTACACAGTGTGGTGACTCGGATGATGAGTCGCAGGGCTGGGGAGGGGTGACAAGCAGCTGCTTTTATGGGCAAAGATGTGAGGATATTTTGATTGGATAGTGATCTCTTAGGTGAATGTATTTATTTATTTGTATGGTTTGCAGGTATTTTCTCAGCTTTGTCTTGAATGTGTGTGAATGTCCTTCCAGATGGGAAGGCTTTACCTAGTGGAATCAGATCTCATCAGACTTAATCAGACGTGATTCAGCCCATATCTGTCAGTCATTACGTCAGTTGTCAAGGTTGACTCTTGGAAAAGGACATTTTCACCTTGGCAGTTAATTTCCCAGGTCTTTATATACACCTTATTTAAAAGTAGGTCCCCATCAACTGTCTGTGTTTCCTCTGCATGAATCCCCACTATGATTTCCTGCTTTTACGTTAAGAAGTATGATTTTTCAGTTCATGTTTCCACTTTTAGCCACGTTTGATCGACCCCGTGCTGCGCTTTTTCCAAGCATGGATGATACTGCTTAGCACAGTAAGGTGCAAATTGCTGTTTAATCACAGAAATCATAACCCCCCGACCCCTGTATTTGACATAAAATAGACAATATCTTGTATAACAGACTTGATTTTCTGCTCAATTTTTTTTCTTTGAATTTTCTGTTCTTCTTGACCTTTGACCTTTGGATTCTTCACCATCACTTGCTTCTAACCCTGTCCTCATGGAGCGGTTGCACTCCATGTTCTTCAAGTCTCTGTGTAATAGCAACATCTGAGAGAATATAGTCTAAAATGTAAATGTCCATGTGAGTAATTCTAAATAAAGCTGCTGCTCTCACCGCACGCCATACGACAAGCCGCTGCAGCCATTAAGGTGCAGCACAAAGACACATAAACCCTCTAACGTCGTATTCTTCTTAATTATATATGGAAACCATTATATTCCCAAGACAGCCCGGTATATTTAAAGAAACCAGAGTCCTTCCAACACTTCTCCTCTCAGGGATCTCATACTTAACAGGAGATCTGCTCTTAAGGGAGCCTCCTCTGGGTACGCAGGCTGGAAAGAGCCAATCACGACCGTAGTGCTGCTACGCTGTGCCAACACGCCAGCTCATTGCATATATTTGAAGAGTGACTGTACGTCTCAGCAGAGAAAGGTTTGTCTGTTAACATTCGAGGCAGCGGCGGACAAATTCGTATTTGAATTGCAAACATCATGAAAATATGATCAGTTTAAGGTGTTCGTTACTGTAAAACTGACATTGACTGTCTCCTGAATGCACTGAAGCTGGCACTAGCCAAATGAATTATAATTAGACCTGTACATCCTGAATTTAAACAATTAATTTTCACAATGTAGTTTTCTTTTGTAATTGTTTAAATAGGTTAATTAACAGGTTACAGCTCTGAAACACACTTTCACGTTGTTTCTAAGACAAGTGCTCTGGAAAAACATATGAAAAATGATATTTCTAATTAGTTTTTGACAAAATGTTTTGACATAATGTTGTTTATAATGTTTAGGCTTAAAGGTGTCGTCCCATCACCAGGGATCTTGAGAAAATATTAGTCAGGCATCAGGGAGACTGACAGGAACACAGTGCACGTAAAGGTGAAAAACTGTGATAAAAAATTAAGAAATATGAGCAGATACTGGTGTGAGGGCAGGCTGTAATAGCATTTTGAGTTTTGCAAAATAAAAATAGACATAATTAAAGATATACTTTGATGGGTTTCAGTTACACTGGGTTAGACAAGCGTAAAACTAAATAAAAAGGAAGATAAATAATAAAAAAAAGATTGCACAAAGTCAGTGCAGTCAAGCCCTGTTAATTTGTAAAGTCTAAAGTTTGTTCTGCAGTTTTTAAAAGTAGGCAAAAGTTCTTTCTCAGCTAGGATTGGAGGTTTGCAGGCTCAGGCAAGTGTGGAGAAACTATTTGTCCTCTTCACCTCTAAGATCAGCAGAGAGTTTGTTCAGATGCAAACTTTGCAGGAGGACAGGCAGCAGAGGAAAAGTATGAAAAGCTTCTCCTTGCAGCAGGAAGTGCCTCCACACCTCAGACTCTAATTAAAGGCGTTGCATAGTGGGGCTTTCAGCTGCATTTGCAAGTGTTTCCAGTGACAGGTAATAAAGCAGATTGGTTAATTGCAAATGAATGCACACACCCCCGTTCCATTAGGCATAAATAATTTGGCCACTTGGGTATGTGCCTCCCAAATTACCAATTCTTTTTGTGTCTCAAATTACCTATTCTTTCTGATGTTGCCTTAAGTTGATTAGCGAGCTGCGCGCGACTAGCCATTGGCTTTTTCCAGGTTTTCAGCCTGTTTTCATTTTTCATAAGGTGAAGAAATGTTCAGCCCGAGCTGTGGATTTGTTTTGCTTTTGTCTGTGCACATGCACAGGGTCAAGCCACTTTCATTACTGGCACAGATGATAATTTATGCAGTTATTCCCAACTTGTGCGTTTGCGGTGTGATTCTGCACAGGCTTTTCTTCTCACACCTTGTATAGTTTTTGCTTGGGGTGTGGGATGAATAATAAATAAAGTGGCAGTGGGCCACTTGCTTTGTTTTCATCTAGCACACATAGACATGTGGATACTTAGTGTGGTGGGTTCCTTGCTGCTGATTGCTTGTGATCCTGGTGATCTCAAAGTGAAAGTTTCTTTTTCTGTTGATCTCATTAGAAGTCTGGATGTGAGTGTGATCTCAGAAACCTGTGAATACTGAGTAAGAATGGTCATATCATGTAAACACCCTATGAAAGAATCCATTTTTAATCTTAAGCAGGCCTATTTTTGGAATTCACAGGAATTGTCCTCTGTTTTTCTTTCTTACATGCGCAGAAATGACTTGATCTTTAATGAGTTTCATTTTAAAAACTTTTGTCCTTTTCTGCAGGCGGTTTCGTGCAGATTTCATGTTGTGTTAGAGCAGTACAACATATGAGTTTTGCCCTCTTGATTTTTTTTTTTATCACTTGATTTCACAATGAGCAAATAGCTTATAATAACCTGCAGGCATGGAAGGAAATTCTGAAAAGGGGGTTACATGCTTGTCCAGGCTGCATGTCAGCAATGTGCATAACTGTCATTCAGAGATGTTAGCGTTAGCTGTTACTGCTGTAATTGTATGGAATGTGGAGATAAGTTTTTCTTTTCCCTTACAAACCCACCTCCCTACAGTTGGATCAGCCAGTCTGCCTGTTTTGATCTTCAGCAAAAAAACAACAGATTACCATATTAGCAAGAAGTTGTGAATTGTCAGTGTGTGAGCTGAAGTCCAATTAAATGTTCAGGATATTTAGTAAGTGGCAAAATGAGCATTTTACTTGAAGTTGCTGGGCATAAAAAAGCTTTTTTTTAGGCTCACAATTTTGAAAGTCTCTCTTGAAACAATAATCAGTTTTTGCTTGTTGTAATCATCCCTCCTGTTCACATTGGCCATTAGGAGACTCCTTCCTCATGCAGTTTAAGTGATGGAGGTCAAAATCTACCCCATTCTGTGCAAAAATGTTTATGTAATTAAGTTAATATGAAGCCTCAGCATTGTGTCAGTCAAATCAAGTGAGCATCAAAGTGGTAATTCTGATCTAAAAAGACACTTTACATTGGAATATACTCACTTGATTTGTCTCGCTCAGACTGCTGAAGCCTCGTATTAACTTCACACAAACCTTTGAATACATTTTGCAGAAAATGAGAATTGCTTTTCCATTAAAAGCACATTAGGAAGGGATCTCTTAATAGCCAGTATGAACAGGAGGAGTGATTACAGCAAGTAAAACCTGACTGTTGTGTTAAGACAGACATGAAAACCTGTGATTTATTCTTTTAAATTTAGGTTTGATAAACATAAACAACGGCGTCAATGCGTCGATGCGTCCATACGTCCGCCGCCTTATTTGGCACCTCTGTGTTATAGGGCCAGGTCCATTCTAGTTAACAGTCATCATTACAATCTGGATGTTGACATGAATGATATTTACAAGTCAGAAACTGGTAACTAGGGTAACTGGATGGAATACATCACAGCTGGACTTTGTCCTGATTGGCTCCCCTCACCAAAGACTCACTGAAATCTGTCCAGTCAGGTCAGTTTGTTGCTTTTGAACCAGAAAGCCTTCACTCAGCAGGTTCACCTAATTTGGGTTAGAGCAGGTGATGCCCAAATGTCAGTAACAATCAGTTTTGTAATGATCATTTCTGCTCTTCTCTTAAGACAAAAATATGAATAATGTTTCTTCACAGTACAGCCTTGTATGCAGATTTAATTTCCTTCTTAAAATGCAGTGAGACTTTCACCAGTCAAAGTCCCAGTAGGTGCGATGGTGACCAGACCCCCTCCCGTCCTCTCCCTCGCCCCCCCACCGAGCGAGACCGCATGTCGTCCCCAGGTTGCGACAGCCCTAATTAAAATGTCCTTCCTCATTATCATCGATTGCCCCGCGCATTTTGGAAAACAACTGCAGTGCTGAGCTCTGGCAGCGGCGGCGACGGCGGCCAAATATAGACATGTGACACTGGTCTTTAGCCCCGTCAGATGGTCCCAGTCCGACATGAGAGCGAGAAAAGTGGGGCAGCAGCCGAGTCTCCCCAGTGGACGCTGGACCACAGCTCAAACACACACACATACACACACACAAGACCGCAGATGGCCGGTGCCCCATTCCAGGGTTCATCAGCTACAGGAAGAAAAAAACACACACACAAGAAAAACAAACTTCCAGTCATTAATGTTATGATTTATTCATTAACAAGTGTGTGTTGTCAAGAAAGTTTCTCATTTGTAAAATGTGTGACAATATTTATAAATGCTGTGCTGCTGGATCAGGCTTAGTTTTACTCTAAAACCCTTTCATCTAAATGAGTCATTTTAAGAGCAGATTCTGATTATTTAAATGTACATTTCCAAATGTATGTATCTGTTGTCTTTAAACCTTAACTGATTAAGTAGTGAAGCTTTAATTAAATGTACTTTTAATGTAAAATAATAGGCATTTTGTCTCCACCTACTCCTGACAAAGGTTTAGTGCCATCAGGATCCGTATTAGGCTCTATTTTATTTCCCCTATATCTGCTTCCTTTGGAGTCTGTTTGCAGAAAACATAATATATCCTACCAGCTGACAACACCCAGCTGTACCTCCCGCTTAAAACCTTGTGATCCATGCAGTGTTAACTCCCTTCTAAACGGTATTGGGGATGTAAAATCCTGGATGGCAAAAAGCTTCCTTCCGCTAAACCAGAATAAAACCGAGGTCCTAATCTTCAGCCCTGCAGACAACTCCGCAACCACAATTGATGCCCTCGGGCCACACAAGAAATCTCGGTCTTATCTTTGACTGTGGTTTAAAATTTGATAAACAAAGGGACTCAGTTGTCAGCGCTGGTGTCTTCCATCTTAGATCGCTGGCAAAATGAAAATCCTTCCTATCTGTTAAAGATCTGGAGACTATACTTCCCGCTTTTATTTCCTCTCACCTCAACTACTGTAGTTCTCCCCAGGTAGGAATCAGTCCCTCAGCCCCATCTCGCCTGCAGCTGGTTCAACATGCAGCAACTGCTTCCAAGAATAGAGACCTCAACTTCCCTGTCCAGTCCATGCACGTAGTTAGAATCCAGAGGTGATCGAGCATTTTCAGGTGTTGGCCCTGAATTGTGGAACAGTTTGTCACTCATTGTCAGATCTCCCCCCTGCAGACCCACCTTTTTTCTGTAGCCTCTTAACTGTCTGGCTTTTATCTGTTTGTATTGTTCTCTGTGCAGTGTCTCTGAAAAGCGCTTTGCATTGGCTTGACCTGACTTGGCTAAATGCTCTGCTATGTTCAGTTAGTGGCTAACATTGTCTGTCTGCCATTTCTTGCTGGGCAGGTAGTGTAGTGTGGGTTTATCAGAGCATGACTTGGAACTGAATGGAGCTTTGAGCTCTGCTGCTACTTGAAAACATTGAGACTGACTCGTCAGGAGATAAATGTCTGTGGCTTGGTCTGTACGTGTGACCCCTTACAGATTACACACAGCCTTTTGACCCATTGTTCACATAAAAAAATATGAATTTGTACAGCTTTAAGACTCGTGGAGACACAATGGCCGATAATTGACCTAAACATTAAAGTTTTAGTTTAAAAATGTCCAGAAACAGGAAGAGGGCTCAGTACTGGAACATGTTGCCATCAATCATTCATCAGCCAACGTGGGCACTGAAACACGTCAGCCAATAAATGATTCATGGGAACATATTGCCTTCCATGAATCTTTTTTCCTAATTTTAGATAGTATTTCTAGGACCTTGGGTGTCCTATAGGGAGGCGGATACCTCACTTACTTCCCCTTTAAGTGCCAGTGCACATTTTTATAATCAAGGTTTCAGGCCTCACCTGCTTGACGGACAGATGGACAGACGAATGGACAGACTGAGTGAGGCAGACAGACACACAGGCATGTCAGAGGAGGCACATTGCCGGCTGGCGAGGCAGGAGAGAGGGAGCATCTGCCGGCGGGTTTGAGGAGCAGCCATGGCTTCTGTGAATCAGGATCTCCCCTGACGCCGGTGGCGGGCCAACAAGGGCTGCAGCGGTGCCAACGGGTCAGGGGAATCACAAATGGTTCAAAATATCATCACCTAAAAGGGCAGAATTATCGAAACCTATTTACCACCACACCTCTGTCATTTAGTAGATGTAGTTTTGTTTGAGGCAAATTACAAACCAGCTTTTCTGACTTTATTATGAAACTGGTCACAACTTATAGAGAGATTCAACGACAGGATCACAGGCCACAATGGCTGGGAAAGCACTGGATCGCCACATGTGGTAGTAGAAACAAAAACTGTCTCCTGAAACTACAAGTACAGATTTTTGTAACAACAGAGCAGCAGCCAGAAAGTGAGTTTTGAAAGCCACAAATCTCAGCAGGTGAAGTTTGAGCCATCAGTATTGATCTATGACCCCATCAGCCTCCAACAGATAAAATTACGGTCATTTTGTCCTTTCGGGGCAATAAAAGCTATTTCATATTGCCCCTTTAACAGGGGAGATTTAAAAAAATTTTTTAAAAAAAGGCTTTAAGGGCAGAGTGCAACACCACAGTCACACTCTTTTGAATTCCCCATACCCGATTGCCAGAGTTTGCCCGCCGAGTGCGTCTCCTCCCTGCTGGTTATCTACGGAGAGCCACAGAAACCCAACGAGAAGGGGGGGCTCACCAAACACAGCCATGGCCCATTTGACCACAGGGGAGGCCTGTCAATGGCCCAGATAGTTCTGGTAATTTCTCAGCGTTGACTTTGCTGCTGCTGCTGTGTTTTACATATTCAGAGAGGGAATCGAATATGGGGGGGACTCCCTTTGTTCTGGCGTGTGTGTGCTGGATCGCCGGGGCAAGGGGCCGCGTTCTCCTCTGCGGATACGCCTTGAAGTCGAGAAAGGCGTAAGGTATATTTGAAATACTGAGGAGAGAGGAAAAGAGAAGTAAACAGGATTAGTGTTATCAGCTGCACTCGCGAGTGAATGCACACACAAACACACACACACGCATACTGTATATATTTGAGGTTGCAAACACATACGCTCACACAAGGAATTGCAAATGAAACATGAATAAGTAAAGCAATAAAGCATCCTCTTGATGCGCTGGTCTCAGTTAGAGAAATATTACTCTGCTCGGACCATGTGGGCAAATAAGTGTTTTTCTTAATCTAAGTAGTCAAGCATGATTCTGAATGGAATGATAATTGACCTAAATGCTTCTCTTCTGTGAAGGCAGTGACAGCAACTCATGGCTCATAATGCCATGAAAGCACGGGAGGTGAATATGAGGGAGGCGCTGATGCTTCAATTGCAACCAAACAGACGATCGGTTAAAATAAAAAAGCGCGCTCGCCACTCAAGACGTCAAGAAAATGAGCATGGGTGCGTTTCCCTCCCCGCGGCGCGTTGAAGAATGAACGTGATTTTCTGAAACTTGTTTCTGCGTGTTTTCTGAATATAAGATATCAGAAGGGCCGTTATTTTGAAAATCAACCACCGCCCCCCGCCCTCCACCCCCTTCCCCTCCGTCCCTCTGCATCCTCCCCTTCCCCTGCCCCCACCCCCCCACAATACAAGCGGCGGATGGTGCTAATTTCAAAAACATCATCTCCTCCACGCCGAGTTCAGGAAGTTGATTTATAGACGGTGCTTCGTGGAGTTAATTGCAGTGCATGACACCAATCAGTCTTTGGGGAGGTTTCTAAGGGGAGCGGGGATTGAATCGACACCCAGCACAAACAAACAAACAAACAAACATATTCATATCTCCCATATTTATTTATCAATGTTTTAGATTGCGCTCTGCCTCCAAGATTGCCCCCTTTTTCTGCCGAAGATTCAATAAGTTGACAGAAACATTGTCAGCACCGGGGTGTCGCTTTATATCGGCGCTGCCAACAAATCTGTCTTTGGGAAAATGGAAATGTATGTGTTAAGCACGCCCAAGTGATGCAGACCCCCCACCCTCCCGGCACCCCTCCCTTGTTGGATCCTCGAGACTTGCTCCTCCACAAAATGATCATCGTTGTGTTCGGAAGCATTCATCTTGATTATACAGACAGCAATGCTTTGATAATGATCTGCGGGAGACGGTCGTCAGAAGTTTGTCAAAAAACACTAAATGTCAAATCCCCGGCGGTGGTATCTAACTATCTGGTGGTGTGACACAGGCTGTCATGCACACACACACACATACACACACATATCCCCCTCCCCTCCCAGACTTGGCCAATGAGACGTATGCCTCTTATTGCCCCCCTTGCCTCCTCACTGTATTGCACTGAGAGAGATGGAGTGGAGAGCACGCAGCTGCAGACCAACAACAGCAGCAGCCGTGTTGGTGTGTGTGTGTGCGTGCGTGCGTGCGTGCGTGCATGTCTGTGTGTGTGTGAGGTTGCCTGGCAGGGACACAAAAACACTGCAGGAAAATGGAAACAAAATTCAGCACATTTGTTGCAGAGCTGTCAGAGCTGTTTGTTGTACTTTGTGTTTATGTTTGTTTGCTGTGTCTCTTTCAAAGTGGGTGAAGAAAATTTTAAAGCAACTTAAAAGGCAATTTTGATCATCATGTCTTTTGCTAATGACAAAGTTGGTCTTACCAGGTCGATACCTGAGAGTCAGAAGAGTCAACAAACACAAACTAACAGGTTGTAAACAAGCCAAGAGTTTATCCACATTATAAAAACCTCTTTATCTTTAGGTCAGACTGAAAGTGAAACCTTAAGTGTTTTTCATTATCCCTCTTTGCACTGGAAATCTGTGTCTGCATCTACAGCAGGTTAGAAGGATCATCATGTCATTAACAGGAGTTAAATCACTTTAAGGAAGTACTCAAACAGTTCCATGGTGTCCATTGACATATTATGAAAGGAAAAGTCACTTTTTCATTGTGTGAGTTTCAGTCTGTGTTGTTGCAAAAGCAGCTACATTAAAGTTCTTAAATAGTTGTTTGACCAACCTTTTTTTAATTTATTTCCATACATAGGTCATGTGATCCATCTCCGTGCCAACAGAGTGAACTCCATTTGCTGGTGAAGACTGAAATGTGGTTGAAACTTCCAGGAAAACCTCAGTAAGGTAAGAATAGATTTTTGTGAATTGTCGAATGTCGAACCGTGCACTTATGTTACGTAAAAACATTTCTGGGCAATCCAACTACCCCTCCGTCATTTAAATCCTATTCCAATGCCTCCGTCGTTCATATTTCCTTCTCCAAGTCAGAACAGAATCTCAAAGTGATGCTTAAAGTCTTCTTCACACTGGCGTGTGTTCGGTTTTTATTTATACAACTTCATGTTAGCTCATTTTAGACAGTTGAGTTGATCCTAAAGAAGAAGAAAATTTGAGATCATAATTTTCAGTAACGTGAAATCTACGATTTCTGCATTCAGACCTGAGTCAAGGTGAAGGTGGAGGTGGAGGAGCAGAAAAGGTGCCTCAGGGCACAGATTTATGTATTTATACATGTAAAGTACGACTCAGTCAGCTTTTGTCGGCCTACAGAATCAGCGTCATGCCCACACCGAGGTGCTGCTTTATAATTTAAATGTTAATGACATTACAGGTTTCACTTCTTTAGCAAGAGTCGATCACACTCACAAATGTGGACTGGCAGGTACTAAACGGTAAACGGGTTGAATTTCTCTTTAAAATGCTAATTAGTGCTCTGTGTGTGTGTGTGTGTGTGTGTGTGTGTGTGTGTGTGTGTGTGTGTGTGTGTGTGTGTGTGTGTGTGTGTGTGTGTGTGTGTGTACTTGAGTGAATATAAGCACTTCACAGCCATGCAGCCACTGTATATGCATGAACGCCTGTGTATGTATTTGCAGCTTCTAAATGAACTGCCAGCTTTCAATACGATTATGCTGTGACCTTTTAAAGGGACTGACATAATATACAGGATTTACTTTATTATTACATTATTAAGCAACTTTATGCGGCGCAAAAATATTTGGATGTCATTTCAGCTTCTGAATGACGTCCATTGTTAAAAACCTGCACTTCAGTAGACTTAAGGAAGTTTAAAGTCAATAAATTCTTCCTGAATTTGGGAGCCTTGAGTTGCCCGCCACCCGCTCGCCCCCACACCCCCTGCGTTTGTTTTGTCTCCGCATATGGCTGGAACGGCCGTGTCCGCCGCCCGCCACCGCCGCCGCTGACAGCCTCCCTGGCTTCCCGGCGAGCAGGCTAACATCTTGAGTGGGTACAAACGTGGACCGACCCTCCCTTTGGCTGACGTCCAAACTCCGTCTCGCATCTTCTGGGAGAACAAGAGGAGAAATGGAACAACTGGTTTTAATGAAACAATTACAAGACACTAATTATTATGTTAATGTTTTGCTACTATCATCAGCCACCGCTAACAGCCTCCTGCACCTAGAGGTTCAGAGCCTGCCGTGTGTGTGTGTGTGTGTTCTTTTCAGCTAGGTGGGAAGATGGACGTTTTTCAGCAGGCAGCCGTGTGTACGGCAGGAATGTGTTGAAATGTAAAAAGGGCCACAAAGCGCCGGCTGTTGTCACTGAATGTCAGGTACATTAATTCCCATAATGCTCAGCGCAAATAAATTAGCAGCAGGGTTGCCAGTGATTCAAAGCCATCAGTTGTAGGTGTGTGTGTGTGTGTGTGTGTGTGTGTAGGAGGAGGAGGAGGGGAAGGGGAGGGGGGCTCAGGAGACAGGCCTGGAGGCGAGAACACACACGAAGCACAAAACACACACACACACAGGCACACAAATAAACACATGCATCGTACAGACGCATGAATACACACATGTAAACACATGCATCACAGGCTCGCTCTCTCCGTCCACACGCACACATGATAAGCAGCAGTAGACTGTGGAGGCCATTGTTAATGCAGCAGCAGTTGTACATGTGTTGTGCATTAAAGGATAATTCCGCCTTCCTGCGGCTCGTGGAAGCACCAGGTAAAAGTGTTTGGCGACGACGTTCTGTAAATAAACAGGAAACATCCGACGCCAACTGTACATTAAAGTGATTGCAGCACTTTTCAGGCCCGCAGAGCCTCTGACTGAGGAGCTGAGGTTTTCATAGGTACAGTGACAAAGAAAAGGCCCCTCTCCCCTCCCCTCTGACAGGATGGTTTAGGGATGAGACAGTGATATTCTGTGAAAAGTTAAAGCAAAAATATTGAACATTCTGTAGTTTTATCTTGCGTTTTATATCATTTTGAGTTAAATATCTTTGGGTTTTAGACTCTCGTAGTCTGACAAAACAAGCAATTTGGAGATAGGACCGTGTGACGGGCATTTTTTACTATTTCTCCCGTCCTCGCACAACAGCGGATTATAAAGTAATAGTTCTTTGAAAATAATTGTTCTTCATCGCCGCGAATTACCAAAAAAAAACTCTTATCAAGTCACTTTTGTTTATTATTAAGTCCCGAAAATCTGATTTTATTAAAACAAATGGAAAATCTGCTCGTACCAGAAGAGTGTATTAAAGGACCAGTGTGTAGGATTTAGGGGGATCTGTTGACAGAGATGGATTATTGATATTCATAATTATCTTTCATTAATGTATAATCACCTGAAACTAAGAGTCGTCATGTTTTCATTAGCTTAGAATGAGCCCTTCATATTTGCATAAGGTCCACTTCCACATAGCCCACCACGTAGCACCGCCATGTTTCTACAGTAGCCCAAAATGGACAAACCAAACAGTGACTTTAAAAAGGGCCTTTGCATTTTTACATTACCTAAAGGCCTAAAGTCTGACCGGTGGCTGGTGACTAGATGCCACTAAATCCTACACACTGGTGCTTTATTTCACACTTTATTTCAACTTGATTGCAGAATTTTCAAAAGATTTGTATGTATGTAGAGACTTGTTGAAATGAAAGTTTATCATAGAAAATAAGTTGCTGAAACAAGTTACTCTGCATTCAAATCGATTTAAATATTATAATAATATATGTGATTAAACAGAAATTAACTACGACTTTATTTGTAGAAAGACGTTTCTTTTTCAGATGTAATTTGTCATTACGTTATACAAACAAATCTGCCTTCCCCTTTGTTTAATTGTTTTGGCATCTCAAAAGTTAAGCTGCTCAAAACAAATCTTCATGGCTAGATTTCACGAATAGTAGGTAGAAGAATGGCTTATTTAGCAGTTTGGGTGAACTGACCCTTTAATTATAAGATCTGACCTTTAACACACCGCGTTTTTGTGGCCATTTTTGCATATCATTTGTTGTTGTTGCCGCAGTCTCAGCCAGGTCTCCCTTTGGAACACAGTGTTTTATTCTCGGTGGGACTACCTGGCTGAATGATGGGTCAATGAAAGGAGTAACAATGTCCCAGACTGTCTGCCATAAGTCAGTGAAAGAGGTGATTCATGAACAGTGGGCACTAGGTCTTGGCTCGGACTCTTTGATTGAAACCTGTTAAGCAAGAACTGCTAATTTCATTACATGGTGTCAGTGCACACTGAGCGGCTCCTAAAGGGCCCGCTTTGAACTCTCAGGGCCCAAACAATGACACGGGCCAGTCAGGGGGCCTGATGGGAGTGTGACGGGTCGGTGGTGGGCTGAAAAACAAACCCCCTCCCCCTCCCAAAAAAAAAAAAAGGACGAAGGTTTTTCATAATGCTGAAGTCTGTCAAATATTTTGATATGTCCCACACACCATGGTGCAGCTCCTCCTGGGCTTTTTGCCTTTCAGTGGGGGAACAATTGACTTTCTTCACGATCAAGTCGTTCGCCTCCCCGCCTCCAGGCAAAACCTTTCATAAGGAGCCATGGCTTGCCGTTGCAGCTGTTCCGCTGGGGTTCTTCCCATGGACACCACGGATAAAAACTCTTTGAGGAAGCCACTTCAGTTGTGTGGCCTTGCAGGTTTCTCTCTTTTTTTTTTTTTCTCTCATCCAAAACTTGGCTCACAAGAAACTTTTGGGTTGTTTTTTTCTTTGTTGGGCCAGAGTTGGCCCGGGCTTGATCTTTTTTTTTCCCCTTGTCTTTTTGTCTGTTAGTGTGATGATACATTAACCAGCACAACAGTTAGTTCAGGCCAGAGATCAGCTCATCATTTCTGTGTGATCAAAATCTTTGCATTCCTGAATTTTCCAGGGCTGCTGCATTGCAAACAATAAGCGATATTGTCAGTTATCCAGCCATCGAACTTGAATTTTATTAATTCAAGTGTAAAAATCTGCTCGTGTTGTTGGATATTTTCACTTCTTTGAAGTGCTCCAAGCAAGGTTGCTGCTTTAGTTTCAAGAAAAGGGCACAGAAAGTGTGATTTTCAGTTTTTAAGACTGAAAAAGAGACCAAGCGACTCGGTACGATGGACATTTTTTGCAGCGTGTGCAGCACTTTACAGCGAGTGAACATCCTCTCTAAGCAGAGAGACTTCCAGAACATGCACCATGAAGGTAACTTTGTAAAGTTCACTGCAGATAGAGCAGGCATATGAATATTCATGAAAAATTACCCGAGCTCGCTGTGCCTGATAGCGGACCCTTTTCTGCTGCGGTATTAGGCCTGTAAAAGAGATGAAAGGCTTGTGAACCATCCCCACTTCCTTGGCCTTATACTGGGACACAATGGCCAACCAGCCGCTCAATTAGTCTGCCATCTTAGACTGACTGTTTGACAGGTCTAGCTAATTGTTAATCCCGCCATAACTGTTGCTCAGAGTAATTAATCATGTAACAAAAGGGCTCTCAGTGAGGCAACCCCACCAGTGCGGATGTGTGTCAAACCAAGAAGCGAGAGCTGAGAGGGGAAAAAGCTTCGGTAAAGGTTGTCCAATTTACAGCAGAAGGTTGATCAACAAATATTTAATCTTCATTTGCGGCACCTTAGCGGTGGCGAGCGTCGGCGTCGCTTGTTTTTCCCGGATGTAAACAAGTGCGTGCGTGAGATCTCCTGGCTTATGTAAATGTGGCTCCGTGTGAGACCCACATGAACGGGTTCCAGGGGTCAAGTACCATTCATCATGAGATGGAGTGTCATTTTCTCCTCTTCATACACAGGCAGCTGCTTAAGAGGAGCGAGAGAAAAGGAGGTATTCTTTGAGGGGGGAAAGAAAAGGCAGAGCCGAGCACAATCCAGGCTTCAGAGAGGAGATGGTGGGGAAGGTGGGGGGTGAATAGGAACACAAGGTGCCACTGTGTCAGAATTTAAATGTGAGCACAACCAGTGATGTCATTCACCTCCCCAACCCCACCTCAAGTCATAAGACGAGCCGCATTCCTGGGAACGGGAAACCGACACAAAGAGCCACCGTGTTTTGCAGTTTTGCAATACTGACTCATTTCTCTGTGACCCATAAGTGATTTTTTTTTTCCTCGGTGTGTCCAAATGATGATTAATATCTGTTTTCTATCTCTGTGCCGAATGGTCGCAGCGGAAAACAAGAGCAACTCTTGTTTGGATGAAAAAGGAATTTTAGGCTCCCAGGCTATAAGATCTCATAAAGGCCAAATTGGATAATTTGAGGGAGAATGGACATAGGTCATATCTCATCTCCATCTTTTTTTTTTTTTTTAAAGATTTAAAGATAGTCACGCAAGAGATCTTGTGTCCAAGTAAGGTTCAGAGATCTTTCTCAGCTGCCCAGAATTGTTATGTATTCATTTTGTTTAGCGCTATTTGTAAATAGAAGTTCAAACTGCAGGGCGATTGACCTCATCCACCGACACGATCGTTTCTTGATAGTCTTTCTAATTTTCGGACAAAGTAACAAACCGCGTTTTCCCTCGGTGAGCACCAATCAGCAAATCAGTGTAAGTAGCTAAATACAATAAGAGCTGCGTTATTGCCTCGCCAGAAAGAAGAAAACCTGATGATTTGAACAACAAAACAAAAGCCTCCGCAGAGCCACTGGCTGTCCCGCTGGCCGACCCACCTCCACCACCACTGCACAGGACCAAAGCACAATACCACACACAAAAACCTGCAGACAATAAACAGAAACAGTAGGAATCCTCCCTTAATTTGACTTGCTCCACAGGTGGTCACCAGCTGCTTACGAACAGGTTACTGGGGGCCCCAGTGGAGGAGCCGGGATTTTCATTTTAAGTGGAACAATGGGCAAATGCTCAGGTCCCAAAACCAGGAGGTTGTTTCTCTCTCCCTCTCGCTCGCTCTCTTTTCTTTCTTTCTTTTTTTTTTTTTTTGGCACTGCCTGGAGGTAAGTTGCAGCTCCACGGCAGCAGACAGTGAGGTCTTTTGTCTCTACGTCTGTGCACAAAAATGGGGGCTATCAGAAATTCCCCCTGTCTTAGTTCACATGATTCAATGAGAGCCCTGTGTGTCAGTGTGAGGGCTGTTCTTTTCTTGTCTATTCATGTCGTACACCGGAGGGAAAGACCCGGCTACGCTGATGGCTGGAGGCCTGCTTTTACTCACCCACCAAAACAACAAATTCTTCAGAACCCAGAATTAATTTAACTCATAACTCTATGGCTTTTCATACTGAATGATGCTTCAGTCAAGCCAGAATGTTCGGACATTCAGCTAAAGTCCTTGAAATACCTTAAATTTGCTGCCATACCTTAGCAGAAACTCTCTGCTTCCAGATTTGTCTCTGTAGTAACTACTAAGGATCCAGATAAACAAAAAAAAAAGGATTTTTTATTTGGTCTCAGGCTGAAGATTCGGCAGCAGGCACATGGTCAGATTCAGGGAACTTGTCTCCAATGAAAGATGAATCTAAGTAGAGGATGTCTTTCAGGCACAGGGGCATTTACAATGATCCCTGCCTGGATCTTGTGCATGAAAACCCAAAGCGCACCCCTGAGGCAGAGACAGACACCTGACCGCCCAATAAGAAGAAGTAAGTTAGCACAAGTAATTTTTGAAATGTGATTCAAAGTGCAGCATCTATCTCTCTCTCTCTCTTTCAGATGGTGCTGCCTAAATTCACAGTAAAAATTACACAGTACTAAATAATCCAAAACTTTATCAAATTTGAGATATTAAGCACCATTAGATTTCTGGCACATCATTTAAAACGAATAACAATTTGTTTTATGCAAATTGAGGATTATATAGTCCAAAATTACAGAAAAAAAATTGTTGAATTCTGGCAGTGGTGGAAACAGTGGTTGCTGGCAAATAGTGTAATTATTGGCCTTCCCTAATGTCCATTCTGCATGGTTTACAACATATCAAACTACAAATCTTCCAAAAGTGAATGAAAACAAAAGTGAAACAGAAGAAGAATGACTTAATCTGAATCTGAGTCACCTCATTTATGTGTAAGAGTCCCTCAAGAAAACCTAAATGGATGTTGTTCCGCCTCAGAACCATGTTTCTTATCAAAGCAGCAACAAGTAATAGCTGGAGCAATCGAACCCACCAATCATCACACCTGCTTTAAGGCAGCAGATCAAACATCTGATTTCTGGCTTCTGAAGCACCATTTACACTAAATTCAATCTGAAATATGATATAATAATCTTTGTCTTTAGGAATTTGGGGTGTGAGCAGTACTTGACCATACAGCTTGAGCCTCTGTCTCCTAAAACCTCTGTGAGGGTTGAACCGTCAGGATGTGATTTTCCCACAAAACTGTCAAATTAGGTACATGAGGGAAAGTCACATGAAATCAAAGTAGACCGAAAGCAGTCACAAAACCAGAACTAAATGTAAAGGAATGGATTCCAATTATGTTTGTGGCCTGTATCCACGAGTTCTGCAACTATCAATTTATGGATTTTTAATGCACTTTTATTATTTTTCCTCTTTCCGTCAGAGTTCACGTGGGGCTACAGTTGATAAGCAGTGGCAGCAGCGTGCTGTTCCTCGGGGTCACCTTAAACCGCAGTCAGGGCGCTCAGCCTCTCCTCTCACCGCCCTAAAATAAAACTTTCATCTCCCTCCTCTTCGCATCCTGAACTTGCCCCCACGTCCCTTCATTTAAATTCACACAGCTGATGTTTGTTGTGAACAGGCGTTGTCAGAGAGGATAAAGAAAGGTTACCTGGTGGCTGAGAGCGAGATGCTTTACACCAGCAGATTTATCCACACTGATGTTTTGATGTCACCACCGGCTCCTCCAGGCGCTTTGCTGTTGTAACGAACCAAACCCCAATCAAATCTTTGAAGTAGTCATGTATGCCTAAGTGCCGTCTACCTTAATGCTAAATAATTAGCAAGCGAGCGCGGCTCACTGGGATTGCTACCTCAGGGCTAAACTTGCTTTTCCTGCTTTGATCATTACGTTAATTAAATCTGGCTCCCTTGACAGGTCGGGGGCTAAAAAACAGGTAGGTGTCATAGGCACCTCGGCGGAGACAGAAGCACCTGGTGTGTGTGAGCGCTCCAGCTGTCAGTGGCGATGCCTAAAGAGTCAGACGGCGGTGGCGTTAATTCGAACCGATGTCCCAAAAGGGGAGGGGAACAACTCAATCGTAAGACACCCCGATTCTCCAGTCTGGAGGCGGGTGAGGCTGCAGCTTTGCGGCAGCTTTGGCCAGAGGAGGAAAGAAGTCATGTTGTCAGACCTCAGTGTCAGCTCGCGTCATAACCAGCGCCTGGGGGACAAATTAGAAGTGTGTTTCGAGAGATGTGTCAAAAGTGTTCTCGGTCCACATCACAGCAGAGAAATCGTGCGAAGAGGGGCCTAAACCAAAGTCAAATGCCAAGGGGAGTCAGAGAAGGGACTCACCTATGATTTATTTAAATCAAAATGGCTCCAAACTATGAATAATTACACATCTGTGCATTCATGTGTAGTCTTTTAATATAATTATTCATGTAGAGCTTGTTCAGGAGGTCAACATAAGACTGTAAACACCACATGGAAAAAAAGGACAAGTCACTAATCATAGTTGGTGTACAAACGCCGCGTCAAAGGTCACGCGGGTGTAGGTTTGGTTCCAGGTTTTCTGTGAGGCTGCATCTGGCTCTAGCAGAGTCCTTATAGATAGATATGTTTTCAGAAGAACCAGTACTGGGTGTTGGTTTTGGTCGCAAAAATCTACCAAGAACTTACTGCTGCTCACAAAGCTTTGAGTGCACAGGTGCCGCAGTCCAAAAATTGCTCTGATCGTCGCTATTTCAAGTCTGGAAAAACAAAAAAACATGTCATTCCAAAGTTAAAACCCCTTCTCAAGAAGTGTTTATGTTCCCTTAACCCTCAAACTGGCTGGAAGTGGGTCTCTCTTCCACAGAAGCTGACACAGGCTGCAGGGCAGAAAAATCTCCCTGTCCGTGATGAAAATAAGACAAATGACATTAATTTCATTTGAAATAATGTAGATTGTGTTTGTTGGATCTGCTCGATTTCAAAAACGGCTTTCTGCCTGAGCCCAGCGGCCTTTCCTCCACATCCTCATCCAGCGCCCCACACCACAGAGCGTTCAGTAGTAATTAGTGTCTTCAATATGTTTAACCATCCCACATACCTGTTTAATCAAACCATTTTCTGGGCATGTATTCAACCTTCAAAGGCAGCGTTTGAAAAGGACTCGGAAAACACAAAAGCAAGTCGTCTCTGAAGCTCCTTTTGATCTAGATCATTAACGTTTTGGAATCAGAAGTTGACATAAGGCCCGGTTTTGTTGCCGCACTCCTGGATCCGTTTCTGTGCAGTGGAAGTTGAAGATGTTTGGAAAATTGCTCCGATTATAGTGTTCATGTGCCATTTGATACCGGTTCCAAGAACAAGGGGAGCAGCAGCCAAACCAGACTACACCAATAAGAGCTGGCGGAACTGGCCGTCCTTTCATAGACCACATGGTCTCTTTACCGAGTGGACACATTTTATTATCATGGTAATCGACTTTGTAATTTCGGTGTGAACAGCCCCACCCTGCTCCATTTACAATGGAGAGATCTCAACACCAATTAAAGCAGAGTGTATCAAGGAACAATAGTTTACTAGAAAGGACAACTGAGCTGGACTCTAAATATTTAAAAGGCTACAAGGTCACCATTATCCATCAGAACCGTCACATTTTGGAGTAGATTTATCCATATTTGCTGCTGTGTTACCTCTGCAGCTCTCATAGAATGGCTCATAGAATTACAGCTTAAACAAACCCTTCACTATGCTGATGCAACTTGTGAAAAACAGTCGCCGCAAACATGCATTAGCTCAAGGTTTGGCTGTGCGCATCAAAGATTGATTCCATCGTGGAAAAGTTCTCGCAGGGATGTGTTCAAAGCAAGCTGATGGGTGTTCTTCATCGCTCTCCAGCGGGGACATCAAATGACGACACAATGCGTTCTTGGACTTCACAAAGACGGTTTGGAGAGAAGGACAGGCCTCCTACACTGAAGCTCGCTCCATCTCCAAACCTTTTAAAGATGAGCCCGTCCCCGTCCACCCTTCTTGAGACCGATCATCTCTGCGACACGCACATCAAAACTGAAAAGCGCTCATCATCACATCATCAACTGAGTCTCCTGTCTCTTTCAGTCTGTTTCTCCCTGAGCCTGGAAGCGGCGACGCCTGCGCCCACGGGCAGCATTTCTGAAAAATCACAAGAAATTCATTTCCTCCCTGGATGGAAAATAACAAAGGCATTCCTCATGACAGGCCCCTCTTCCTGTCATCTGCAGGCCACAAGTCTACTGATCTATTAATAGAGACCCCCTCCTCTTTCCTTCTTTATCACAACCAGACTGCAGAACTCTCATCAGGTGATTCGATTAACAAATTACAGACGGGCAGGAAGTCTGTGAACAGTTTAGGCAAAGGTAAAAACAGATACTGAGAGATACTGTACGGTCTGCTGTTTGGGGGGTTTTTGGAAGTATACACCATTAAATATTCAGTTTGATTACTCTTTACTCAGTAGCAGATTTCTGACCTAGTTCAGAGTAATTAGGTTTACACTGTTCAGCCACTTTAGTAAACAAGGATATTTTCCTGGTGAGATAACTTCGCAGCAGCTCTCGATATCTTGGCGCAGAGTCTCAGCGGGGATTATCTTCAATCTGAAGGAGATACCTATCTGTTATGTTGATATTTCTGTTTTAATAACAGCACTCTGTCCCACCGGAGATGCACAGAAAGAGCTCAGTGTACTAAAGGTTTTCATGGTTTTAGTGTCTTCATTGTCGCTCGTACTGTACATGTACTTATGCTTTTGTTTGATAGAGCAGGTGCTGTGTTGGTTTATTTAACTTTTAGTGCCCCCATTTCAGTTGCATTTGGTTTAAAACAAGGATCCACTATAAATATACTATTTTTTGGCAACTTGATCATCTCAAAAAGTAGTGCAAACAGTAGTTCTGTACTTGTTTGTATGTTAGTTTAAAGGAGAAGTTTGAGTTTCCAGAGTCCGCGGTTTTCTTGCTACGAGCAGTATATGTACGTATTTAAATAGGATTTTAGAATATTTCTTCATAGCCTCTCTTTGTGCCTTTCTGTGTTTGGCTGTTTATAATGCTTGCCCTGGTACATTGGTTGGTTCATTCAGATTACAATAAAAACATTATTTCTAATGGCACCCAGCCATGCAGATAGTGTGGTTTTATTTGGACAGGCTCACTGTCAGGAGATTTCAAAGGACTTATTTCTTTAGTAGATAGTAGTTTCAGTGAACACCAGTGTTGTGTGTGTGTGTGTTTTGTTTTTTTTTTTTTACAGTTATGGTGAGAAACTGGGACATTGTTTCTGGAAAAACACATTGCTGATGAATTTTTAAGTTATTTTCGATGCTGTGAGAACTACAAACAACATTCCATTCAACTGCACTGTGTTATGGAGACAAAAGTAGTAATGTTTTGTAATTTGGGTGAACCAACCTTTTAACCAATCAAACTGATGTTAACAAGCCTGACGTTAGGTGCGTCTGTTGTCCTTTAAACTCTTGAACTTAATGCAGATGCCAGAGTTTGTAATTTATTATCATTAAGAAAATATTTTGACCTAATTTTAGACCATTTTCAGTTTAGAAAAAAGTTAATTGTGGATTATCCGCGGATGTATCTCTCATGCTACTCCCTCGTTCTTTCCAATGTAAACAAATGAACATGACAAAGTCTGCGCTGCTCAGTTCTACAGTACATCCGTCACCCATCAGTGAGCGTGTGCAAACTCTCAGACAGACAGACAGACAGACGGTTGGTCGGTCGGTCCATCACAACAGTCGATCGTACACTAATATCTCGGGGCATCAGCAGCTATTCCAGAAGCAGAACTAACAAGTTAAGCCCAAACATTGGGTTTGCATGGCAGTGGGGGGAGTTTATGAATGTGTGTTTATGTGGAGGGGGTGAGGGGCATGCATACATCAAACAGAGACGGTCGGTCAATATTGGGGTATGGAGAATCAACACGCTTTTTTAAAGGAGAGGCTTATGCTCAAACATCACAGTGCCAGTTGCCGGGCCCGAGCATTTCCCGAGGCCCGGATCGCCATTTCTCATTTGTTGCATTAGCAGGAAAGACGGCGTACAAATAAAATTTCCCTGAGCAAGGGAGGTATCTTTGCATACAAAACAAGGCTGTGTGTAATTTTCACCAGGGTGCGAGGGGAAATGAAAGTGTACGAAGGGAGGGAGAAATATGCACCTTCATCAGCGCTGTGGACGCAGTCAGGAAAACACATTTAGGAAATTAGCATTTTTGAAATAGTGCATTTTAGGAGGCAAACTGTGGTGAGAATGAGCGATGTCGGGGCTAGAGGTTGGGGTTAGGATGAAAAAGTAGAATTTGGCACATAATTGGATTATTTCACCGGGAGGCACTTTTTTCCCCCCCTTGCTTTCACAGAAAAGCTTCTGTTTGACCATTTTTTCCCCTTTTATCTCACCTGAGCTGATATCTGCGCTGGATATTTATGAATTAAGTGATTCTCGTAAGGTGTAAATTTGGGAGCATGCACAACAGCTTGCGCCGTTCGGTTTTAAGGAGAAGAATTAAAACGTCTCGTCGAATCATTTCTGCCTCAAAAACAGACTCTGCTTTAACTCACACTTCATTTTTAGAAGCCCAGTTGAGCTTTATTGGCCATTCTCCGGAGCACAAACACACACAAACAGCCATTCCTCTTCAAAATATTAGAGTTGGTACTGATTGCCACCACCTGCGTTATCACACAGGCTACTAAACAGATGCGGGATAACGATCTCAGTGTAGAAATCACAGCTGAGACGTGGCGTGAAATCTGGCAAAATGCTAAAAGAATCTGTTTGAGCAGCAGCAAAGAGAAGATTTCAGCGTCTCCCAACCGAGGACATGAAAAAAAAATATCCAGTCTCTGCCCACAATGTAAGATGACAGAAGACACCTACAACCACTGCATGTGGTCTGGCCACAAAATAGCACACTGCTGGTCAAATATAGTGCCGGAGCTGGGGAGTATTTTTGGTGCTGGGTGTGATGTGAACCCTCCGTTCTCAGTTTTCCTCATGGGAAGATTGATGACAGAAACTGTACAAGCCTGTTGTCTGCCATGTCAGAGCTGAGCACAGGGGACAAAAACTACAGCATTTTACCTTTGTCTTTAACCTCCTCTCATTTGGTTAATGACGTTTTGACAGGAGATGGAATCAGTTTGATTCATGGCCTCTCTTTAGGTCAGAGGTCAGCTTAACAATATATGTGATCAATACGTTTCCACAGGCTCCCTCACACTCGTATGCTCTCCTTGTGTGAGTACACCAGATCCAACAGTTCAAATGCGAAATCATTTGCAGATCAAAAGACACATCGGCGTCGTGACTAAAGCTGAGCTAAACTCAAATGGAAAATACCTCAAAGTTTAAAGGAACCACCAAGTGTAGTTTGGGTGATTTTAATACTGGACTTGATTTGGTTGAAAGTTTTTTAGATGTCTGTGGTTTACATACAACTGCTTGTTCCACAGCATTTCAGTTACTGTTTCTTATATAGTGATTTAAATGCTGTTTAAACAACACTGATCTGAGGCATTGTGTGGTGATTGCTAAGGAAAGAGTCAATAGTCAATAGTCTCAAAGTTTGGGAACCACTTAGACCAGATGTCTTGCGGATCGAAGACAGATACAGAAAGCAGATCAGTGTTTCAGCAGCAGCAACATCAGTGCTTTTTTTTGTGTTTATTTTTCCCTCCTTATCTCTTAAAACTTTGGTCACCTTTCCATTCAAACTCCCCTCTGCAGTTTCATGCTGGTTCGAGCTCCACTGCCCAGCAACACCCTGCCATCAACGAAACACTCTCCCTCCACCTCTCCTTCTTGTCATGCCAAATTGTGTTTTACAGCATCTGTTCATTATAGATGGCCGACATGATGGATATGGTCATAATATTAATGTAAGACTGACACAGCAGAGACATGAATCATGGCCGACTTTATTTCAAAGCCGGCGTTTCATTGGCCCACCACTAAAAAGTGATATATAAATGTCAGCGAATGGCAGCCGTAAAGCATTATGAAGTACATTTGATGGTGCATTTTCACCGTTATCAACCCGCTGTTATTTACTAATGTGTCTTCTTCATGTGACAGCCACTGTGGACGTCCACGTCAGTGTCATTTGTAGATTGTGTACTTAAACAGACTCTACCTTTTGTCTCTTTCAGGTGCTGGTTCAGTGGCTCAGCAGCAAGACGACGAAGAGGTAAGAGCAATCTGTGAAAGGGATGTTCTCATATGTACAGTTGGCCTTTGGGTATGGAAGTGCAGGACAGACTCGAAATTGAAAGCATTCAATCAAATTGAAATTTCATTTCCCATATGTGTGCATGATATATGACAAGGGATTATCACTCTTTTCAAACTAGTGGTGTTTATTATCAGAAAGGTGAATATTTTGGTTAAAAAAAAATCAGTAACAGCAAAAAAAAAAAAAGGTGAAAATACTTTAATGTTTTAATAACAGCATTTGGAGCACAAACACTATAAGCTAATATTAATTTACTTATTTGATGACTAATAATCAACTTCGACAAGCATTCTTGACAAGCTGTGCTCACTGCAAGAGGATCTTTTTACTGGGAAACACAGTATCACTGCACCTTAAACTTCAGATCATCACATATCATGCAAACATGTTTGTAAAAGAAAGTTCTGCTTGATACAATGGTTTCAGTTGAGTCCTGTCACTTCAAGGCCTCCGTATTGCTCTGTCAGAGGAAATATAAGGAAGATGTTTTGCAGACTAAAGCATGAAGGGCTAATTGTTTGATTTAGCATCAGTGTCAGCTTAAGTTTCTACATGAGTGAGGATGCGTGTGTTTGTTTAAGACACAGATTCTGTGTGTATGTTTGTGCTGTAATAGTCAGGCTTGATGTTTCATCTTCCTGAAACATTAAGCAACAAATCAGACTTGTATATATTTCTGTTCAGAGGTGATTGAACAGCTTCAGTCCCAATATTTGGCTTAAATTGATCAAAATCAATACCCTCAGGCCCACTTGAACTTTGCATCTTTGCTAACATGGGCCGATTCTGGTCTCATTCTAAACAGTATTGCTGATAAGAGGAGCCGTAAACAGCCTGCAACACTTTCTCCATAGCAAACACCTTGAAATCTGCCTCTGCATGAGTGTGCTGCTTTCAGAATGAATCACTTCAGATTAGCGACTACCTGCTTGTAATTGTAAACAGGCGTGTAATCCGCTGTAATACTGAAACAGCCGTGGAGTGTGATCTCGTTCAGCTAGTTTGTGTCGTTCACCCCAAAAAACAAAGTAACATGCAGTCAAACTGAGGACTTATTTTAATGCACTGTAAACACAATCATCAGAAATGGATTACACAGACACTTATATTAATAATCCATTTAAAATGTGTCACCTGTTAAGGTGTCTAGGCTAAAATGCAGCTACCAAAAAGAAAGAAAAAAGTTTCTTCACACAGTTTTGTAAACCAACAAATGGCTCAATAGTTTATGTAAATGAATTGTTTGTTTAAAAGGCTTCATGTTAAAGAGCATCTAACCAGTCATGAAATTATTTGTCACTCAAATCAGTCAAAAGAAACTTTACTGCCAACTATTCTGGTTAAAAAAATATTAATGTTAGTTAATTAATTTGCAAGAATTCAGATTTTTCTCTGTTTTATATAATTTTAAATTGAACAGTTTGCTTATACAGCAGAGGCAACTTTGAGATGTTACCTTGGGCACAGCAAAAATTTGGATGAACCTTTTTTTTTCTATTTTTTTTTTGACATTTCATAAACTAAATAATTCAGCAGTTTCCACATCAGTGCTGTAGTTGCAGCCATACTTCTAATCCTAAACAGTTTTGAGAGTTTCATTGACGACTTGGATGTAACACAGTTCAGATCTGGGTTCGGTTACTGAGTGCACGTCCTGTTTAGGCAGTAAAACTGAAAAAAAAAAATTGTAAAGACAGTGAAAATCAACCTGAAAGTGCAGCTGAAAAATGTTTTATTGCCCCCCCTCCCAAAAAAATCTTAATCCACCACATAAAGGTGCTGCATGTCTGCACATGCAAATGATTCCACGTACAGGAAAATCTAAACCTAGACAAACACACTGTGGAAGTAATGTGAGATTAAAAAACGTGAGGCAGAAATGACACGACAGTAGAACAGAGAGGAAGAACAGAATGAAAGCAAGAATTAAAGGAAGTGCACAAAACTGAAATATTAATCGTTCCATTCAGCAGACTGTATGTGAAACGGCAAACGTCCACCTCGTCCTGCGATTGGCTGCTCGTCAGTGACGCTGTGAATTGGCTGAAGGTTCATGTCAGTTAATGGCATAATCGCTGCAACTTAAGTGGTCAAGTGGCCTGTTAGATATGTGTGCGTTTGTGTGTGTTTGTGTGTGTGTGTGTGTGTGTGAACAAATTCCCATCCTGCATCACTCGCCTGGATTCCCTCTGTCGTGTTACTGACTGCGGATAAAAACAATCTTCATCTAATATTTTTCCATGACATCAAGTAATGTAAATTACGACGGGGTGTTGGTATGTAGTCTGTAATTACACATCACCCCCCTCACTCCTCCTCCTCCTCCTCCTCCTTCATTTCGGAGCGTTAGTGGTTCTTATGTTCAGGCCTTGGTCTGCTCTGCCTCCTCCACCTCCAGCTCTGTGCTCGGCTCTGCGGCTGCTCCCAGCTTGTCCTGTTTGAAAGACGACTGCTGCACCCTACAGTTTAAAAACCGTCTCTCACTGTGCCTGCTCAGCCTCCACACACTGCTCCCGCTCCATTCTTTGCGCTAAAAAACTGACCAGTATTCATTTTTCCCTAAAAATCGCATACAAAGGAGGCTCCTGTGGCATCTTACATAGATAAAAACAAAAAAATCTCAACTTTCCGATTCAATTTTTAGTGTTTTTAGTGAACTTATAGTTCTTTTAAACACAGTGGTGAATGAATTAAGAGTGTCACTGTTATTCTGTAGCTTTAAAGTGCTTCTAACTCTTAAATAATTTCACCAGTCTAGTTTCACTGGAGAGTTTTAGTGTCCTGTAATGGTCTAAAAAGAGATATCAAAGCTTTTCTCTCTTAACAAGGAGAAAAACATGAGGTAAACAGTGAATATTTGGAATATTTTGGCAGAAACATGGTCAAATTAAACAATACTTAACCTTTACACAAAATATGGACTATCACTGGCATCATTTTGGTTAAAATCTGATACTGATTTTGTGTTATTTCCTCCTTTAAAGGATACTGGAATGTGCTCTGCGTTTCCTATTTATGCTTCAGATTCAGACCAAAAAACATTTTCAAAATCACACCAAAATATTGTGCACTAACACAGACTCACAAACCTGCATTCACAACCATAAATCAGTAGACATGAAAAATATTGTTCCATAATCCAAAATCTAATGAAATCAGCACAAATATATGTTCAGATAATTTCAGTGATCCACAGTAAAAAAAAAAAAAAAAAAAAAAAAATCAGCAGCCATAAAAATACATCTTCATCTTCATAAGTGTGTATGTAGATATATGCAGTGAAAATAATTAAATTTAATAGATGTTAAATATGTGTTACTGTGATAACTTTCAGCTGATACTCTGCTTGGATTTCTTATTTTTGGACACATTTATTTAAATTTGCCTTAAAATCAATATCATCATTGGGAATTTTTACATTTTCCTGGTGCTTTCAAAGCATCAGAGTAAGACAGAATAAAACTCGAGCGAGCAATAGTTTCACCCGTCGTCATCTTCATCACCTCTTTTCCTGTCAAAGGCGATTTATTGATTAAAGATTATTTCATATAATATCATCCGGAGCTTTGGGTTCTGTCGTATCATGATGCAGCAAAAATATTTGCCTTAAATCCTGATTTGCAGTAAAATGAAATAATTTTTGAGTGTGAAAGTTACGATCATTTTTCAGGGCGTTAACAGTTATTTTTATTTCCACTGTCAGTCAAAACTATTGTTAGGGTTTTTTTTTTTTTCAGTATCACCCAGCAGGAATTAGAGGAACCTTTGGGTCTAACTCGACCTTTTTGACCTTTTTGAAAAACTGAAACGTTCCTAGTTTTTAAAAAAAGAAAAATTTAATTGCATGCGAGCAATAAAATCAAAGTGTGACAAACCTGAACACACAAGTTGTTTATATCTTTGCACTGATTGTAAGTGAAATGGAACAAAAACCCAGACTGGTCAGTCCGTACAGTCTGGACTGGATCTCCTCCCAACAGTGGCAGCATTAACAAGAGGCTTTGGCTTATAAATCCCACTTGATATAGTGGAACCCCCACTACACACACACACACACACACACACACACACATATACTCTTCCTGACAGCCAAGTCTGCTCTGGACAGTATTTCCAAAGCTCTGATTGTACTGTTAGACTATCAAAATGTAAATACTGCCGGAGAGGAAATGGCGTTAATTATCACAAACTCCATCACTGGAGTATTCAGAATTTTTTTGTGAGGGCAGCTGTGACCTTGATAACCTTTCCTGAGTCTTCTCCACCTTTTGTCTGTTAGTTTTTGTTGTTTTATTTATTTATTATTTTTTTTAAGTTGCAGATTTTGCATAAATATCAGGTTAAAGTAGTTTTGGATCTGGAAAAGTAAAATAAAATAAATACGCCACCTTTAACAGTTGGTGTGACACTGTGGGGTCAGTTAGTGTGTCGGTTTGATCATTTAATACCAAATATTTACTGTTTTCGTTATACTTTGATGAGATTCTGTTAAGCCCAAAGGTTCCTAAACACAACCACTTAACTGCTGTTTAGTTATTTAAAAAAATAGTAGGTCGTCCATCAAACTGCATCATAGTCTGCATGTCAGAAATGGATGATGCTGAATCTGACGTATTGATCTTTGTCTTTTCTGAAAGTCACTCGGACATAAACAGTTTAACTAGTAAGCTGATAAATACCTACAGTAAAAAGTAAGACAACATCCAACGCAACAGAAGTTGTGAGTCAGTTTGTAATCGTTGTGCTGTGACATTAAACATCAACCATCAATCATCGCCTGTTTAATTTAAAAAAAAAATCTGCATAATGACTCAGAAAAATCTCTTCACTTATTTCTAAATCAGATTTTTACTGCAAACATTAAGTTATGAAATGTTTTGGTGCAGCTTACATCCTATTCTACTCAGTGTGCCACATATATACAGTCTATAAACCATTATTGCCGATACCATTATATCTGAGTCTTTATCATGTAAAATTACCATCGTCTTTGCAGTGCAATGCATTATATTTGATACAATACAGAAAGAAATATATATGCATATAGTCTAACATAAGCATTACCGTCTGCCTATACATCTAATCACATCACACCACTAAAATATGCACAAATATCTCAATAACTGCTTTTCAATCTGTTCACAGCATAATTATAAATATAATATATTAATCATATCATTATCATATAGTAATGATAAACCGGTGACACCACTATATATACACATAATCACATTTTAGCATCATTAACATATTTGTAGAATATACACTCATTTGCATATATATACATATACACACACACAACATTATATCTGTAAAGTATTATAACCATATAGTGATATTTAAAGTAATGCTAACTTCAGGTCAGTGATTCTCTGATCACTCAGCAAACGTGGCGTTCTCAATTATGAGCTGTAAAATATGAATTAACATCATATTAAGTAATTAAGAATAAAACTGAAAACACCTCTGTCTTGATGCTACTATCAAAGAGGAGCTAAAGAGTTTAACAACCTACCTGAAGTCCAGTTCACACCAGAACTGAAACTTGGACCGAAAAAAAAAAAAAAAAAAGAAAAGGCTTGAAGACTGAGCCCGAATGGAAACTTGCCACAACGACTGCTGATTCAGAAAACAGACAACTGAGAAACACACATCACCATGTCTCATTCTCATCTGATTTTAAAAAGAAAAGTTTCTGACAGGAAACTGCACACACACAAAAAAAATATTTTTTTTCTTCATATAGCTGCATAAAATCAAAGTTATTGGAGATAATCAGAGCTAAACTAAATTCTAAATTTAGGAATTCAATGCAACCATATTGAAATGTCAACCACAGATCTTAATCTAATCTAAAACATATGTAGAGCATTTCATTCGCTCATGGCCTTATAGCTGCTGCTATTGTAGCTATTATTTGTGCTTATCGTTCCCTTGTTGTCTAAACTTGCAGTATAATGATAGCCTGTGAGCAGCCGTGGACGTCAGAGCCAAATCACTTCTTTAGAAATGCCACGACCTGCTTTGGAGCATCCATGTTTCTGTTTGGCTTTCACGTCTTGTTGTCATTAAGTCTGGGTTTTTGCTGCGTGAATATACTTGCTGATCACTTTGAGTTGTGACCTTTTTGGTCCCTGCAGGTTCCTGTTGTGGTGGTTACAGTATTTGGTGTCATTAGAAACCACATTAGGGGGGATTGTGGGGAGGGGCTTGCAGGTGTGTGTTGTCATTGCTTTACACACCTCAGAGGACTTGATTTACATGGAATTTAGATTGATTTTTGATGATTAAAATAAATAATATAATAAGTAAGGGCAGAAACAGAGATTAAATGGGGTCAGGCCGAGTATTCTTCATCTTTTTACAGATGTAGAGCTTCAAAATGTGCCCTTATTTTGTTGACAAGGGCCTTAACTCAAGCAGTGATCCTTCATTTGTCTTCATTTTGTATCTTAAATCGTTTCCTGAGATTACCTGTCACTTGTGTCAGTGGCTGAAGTTTTGGATTAAAACCCCAAGATCACGAGAATATCTGATAGTGCTCGAGGTTGAATTTAATCCAGCTTTAGTGTCTGCGCACTACTGTGCAAAGCAAATCTACTCCAGGGAAGAAGGAAAGGGGGGTAAAAGTTGAAGAACCGAGATGGAGGCTTGACTTATCTGCGGCCGCCTTAAGTGAAGCAGTTTGGAGATAGACGGAGTAAATAGAAAACAGCGATTGTCGTCTCGCTCTGCCTCCCTCTCCATAATCTGATTGGGCACGTTCCCCCGAATTGAGGGCAACGCCAAAACAAAAGATCACCAATCAGATAGAAGGGGCTCCCACTGAAGTTCTTGGCATGGTATGAATGCTTTGCCCTCTCATGTGCGCTAGTATCTAGCAGCGAGATTCCCCGTGTCGCTTTTATGTGTTAATCGTCACCGCTCAGTGAGACTATTGTGCTGTCTGCATCGCCGGGGGAGGAAACCGCAAAAAAAAAGAGGAGTTTATGTGGGGAATGAATGCGAGCGGCGGAGACTGCCAGCACCATTTCACACGAGCAGAGAATCGCCTCATCCCCCCGTTGACGAGGGTCCAAGAGTGCAATGTGGTGCTCTGCCACCGCAGACATCTCTAATTGGTGGGAAAGAAAACGGAGAGCAAATGAAGAGTTCGTCTTTTAATATTCAGGGACGGTTATCACCTGAAGTTCTTTTAGTGTTTTTTAGATCTCTGTGATATAGAGTAGTGAGGTGTTAAAGGCCCTGGAACCACTGACTTTACCTGTGATCCTTTAAAAGTGCCCTTTGTCAGTTTTAGGTGTGTTTTAATCACCTTTTCCAACTTTTTGAGGGTGAAATCAGGGTTAAAGTGGGAACAGAATCCTTTAACTTTAAACGTTAAAGCCCCGGTAAAGTCTTTAAATCCTTGGACCCTTTGGGAGCTCCATTATTACAAATTCATGTTGTGTGCACAACCCTTTTCTTTTTTTTTTAATCACGCACAGACGCTGTAGTTTGAACTCTAGCTTATATCTGAAAGTTTACAAAGATACCCAACATGTCAGGTTTAATGTGATGCAATGCAGAAACAAAACATGGCATACTGGGATTTAATATAGGCACGCACGGTGAAAAAAATGTGGTTTCTCGAGCAAAATATTCACATTAAATGATGATTTAAGGGTAAAATCGGATCTCAAGAAGTTGAGGGTGGATTTAAGGTGAGCAGTGATGTCATGTTCAACAGGTGAGCCCACTGCGGGTGAGGGTAATTAGCTCCTGTAAAACTACAGTAGTCAGTTTTCAGAGGTCTTTATGTGTGAAATTAGTGGAATGCCCCTTTAGATTTTCCCTTTAATTAGCTTTAGACTTTTCTTTAGGAAAGAATCAGCTATGATTTTATGGCGTAGTGACACAGATGCGTTGTTTTTCACAAAGAGTTCTATATTGTCTCGTCTTATCTTTATCTGCATGTTGACCATTGCTTTAAGTGAAGCATAAACAGTAACCAGGACATTTTAAAGCAGCATCATTGCTTCACTTAGGTGAAGAGAGACATCTTGACCTAAGTTGGAACAGTGCTTTGTTGCATAATGTAAGATTGCAGCGATGGAGGAGTCAGTAGTTCAAGAGGTGAAGGGGACTTTACAGCGTGAAGTTAAGTGAGCTGCGTAAAAAGGAACAAATACACAGAAAAGCTGCTCAGCTGCAGCTCTGCTCTGAATGCTAATATCTCAGCACTGTGTGAGTGCGTGGCTGCATGTATGTGTGTGTGTGGGTGTGTAAAGCAGATGCCATTCTGCTGATCTCAGTCCACATCCATCCATCTACAAACCAAATCTTCCAGAGGGGCCACCGGGACAAGCCGTCCTCCTCGCAGCCTTTTCCCTCCGCAGGTCAAGCGGCGTCCAAACTGTTTCATCTCGTCTCGCAGGTCGACCGTCGCCTGACGAAGAACATCTGCCCGCCAAAAATTCACAAGCTGCCGCAGAAACGACATCAACAGTCGGTTTGTTTCTGCTGCCACACAGTGTCACCGACAGTGTTGAATGTTGACGCATCTGTTGTGCTGTTGAGTTAGCTGCGTTTCAACAAGTTTCCATGTGATCTTTAGGGATTAAAACGACAACACGAGATTCAGATTTGGACCCAGCTGCAAACTGATGGGTGCAAATGTGTTTATATAGAAACAGTGTTTGCAAATTTGAATGTACCTTATTTATGTGAGGGGCAACTTTGATTTTTCTGTTTTAAATATTTTGTCACACTTGTTTTCTACGGCAAAAAACAGTTTCCAAAAACAAAAACAAAATATATGAAAATCCAACCAAAAATATGAAACAACATGGAAAATTAAAATAATAACCTACAAATAGAAACATAGTTATGATTTAAAAATGACACAAATGTAAAAATAATTTGACAGAATATAGGATAAAATATACGAAAGAATATTTGTTAAAAAATAAAAAGTTAATATAGAAAAATAGAAAATATAGTATATAGTATATGTGTAGAAATTCATTTTTAAAATAAAAATGTATTAAAAGTAAAAGATTAATAAGTAAATTAGAGGACAAAACATCAATTGTGAGAAAAACAGAATATATTACAAGTAAAAGACAAAACAGAAAAATACTTAAATGATGATTTGGATTTTTACTAAGAAATATAAAAATAAAATAAACAGAAGTCTTTTGTTCCTCACTTGTTTAAAAAAAAAAAACATTATCCCAACTTTTAACTGAAATAGGAGTCAATTTTTTTTCAAGTGGAGAGCACTTTAACCCTGATCCACTGCATCTAATACTTAGAAACCTAACACTCATTTGATTTTTCAAAAACGCTATGCTGTTTTGGAAATGAGCTCTAAAAGTGTGTTTGCGGCAGCAGAACAAAGACTAGTTTGGAAAGGTTTAAAGGTTGTGTGGAAACTGTGTGGAAACGGCGAGCGATCTCATTTGGAAGAGTGTGCAGAAGGTTTAAAAGTTGCATACATTGGGCAGAAATGCAGTGAAACCGTTTGACTTCCCTGCAAAAGTACAGTCAATATTGTGCAAGGCTTTAATGGTCAAACATATGCATATTTTCTGCTCGAGTCCTCCTGCTTTGATAAAGCTCAAATACATTCTGTATCATCTATCAAACACAGGGAGGGGAAGGGGGAGACGGCGGGGGGGCCGAGGAGGGGAGGCTGGAGAACAGAAGTTAGGTTTCGCCACGGTACCGAGCAGTTATTTTATTGACGTGGGAAGACACAGGAAACGAGCTGCTTTCACTCTTGCATGTCGAGTCCTTCTGTTGGCGCGTGAATCCTAAACAATTTCAGATTTTGAGAAATACGGGGGCAGCTGGCGTTCCCACAGCCGTGCCGGAATTAGCCGTTTACGCGCTGCAACCCTATCTGCTCTGCACCTGGGCGGCTAGCATGCAGGCCTGCACCTTTGACTCGGGCACACAGGCCACCACTGCAGTGTGTGTGTGTGTGTGTGTGTGTGTGTGTGTGTGTGTGAGAGACAGAGAGAGAGAGAAAGGGAAAGAGGGAAAGACAGAATCAGGACATGCAGTATGTGTGTGTTTTGCACAAGGAGAAAGTGGCTTTCTGCATGTTTGAGATTTTCTTCCTATTAGCCAGAAGTTTGCTGACTGTTATTCACCGTGAGCTTCAGAAACATCACGAAACAAACTTACAGACACAGAAGAAATGATATCTCCTCATGTGAATGTGCCGTTTACATTTCAAGTATGAGATAGGTGACAAAAACAAGTTCAAGTCATTTCCTTTAAAACTGTGCATTTGAACTGTGAGCTTCCTACTGCAGGACTCAGAGATTAGTGCTGCTGTGCTCTCTTAACATGTTTCTTAATGTGTTGCGACACCTGTTGTCCTTAACTTTTTACTGCTCGCTCCACAAAGTCCACAGTGACCTTTTACCAGCTGGTTCCCTCAAACTAGGTTCTGTGTTTTCAGGATTTAAAATGTCAGAGCACAGGAACAAAAGTAGAACAGAACTCTGTAATTTAGTTGTTCTTGAACAGAACCACAACACATGTTTGTGTATGTGACCGTGGTGGGTGTGTATGACCTTTATGTCTATGACTGTAAATATACAGCGGTTAAAAATTCAACAAGTTAGAGAAAAAGAAGATGCAACAAAGAAAAAATATCATTAGAGTTTGCCTAATTTTAGAAAGGACAGAAGGTATTTTTTCATTTCTTATTTCAGTGTTTGCAGTGGTTACAGGAGTGATTGGGCTGTTCAAACTCACTAAAACAAATGTAAAATTAATATTTATCTTGCAATTAGCATTATCATTTCTGTACCTGAACGCAAAGAGAAGTAGTGGCTTTGAAAAAAGCTGATTTATTGTTGCCTATTGTGTCTTTTTTCAAATGTAGGTTAAAAAAAAACTGATTAGAAAATACTGCAAAACTTGAGCAGCTCCTTATTTTACAGCCACACAGTGTTATCATGGAGGATCCTCCCGGACTGCAGCTACACTGGAGGTCTATAAAACCTGCAATGAATGAATGTTTAATTAGCAGGACTTCATTAGTTTGGGTTTTTGTAGAGAGGCTTTGTGTCGTAAATGCCATTTCTGAGGCTTTTCCAACCTGCCAAAACCCAAACTCTGCTGTGTGAAATTACTCTGAATCCACTATCGGCGACGTCAACCTGAAAAGAATCTGTGTTGGACCTTTCCCCGAGCCCGTATCGGTGGGCCGACGGCGTGACAGCCAGGCGTGGTAAACAGCGGTGAGGAGGGAACATGTTGTCACTCGTGTTGAACATCTGACCTGGCTGGAACCTGCGGCGAGCGGCACAGCTGAACAGGAGGCCGTCTGGATGGGAGAGGAAGGGGGGGGTGAGATGGAAGTGGAGGAGGGGGGGAGGGAGGGAGGGAGGCTTGGCTGTACATGCTTGGCTACTTGCCCCGGTCCCATTGACCAGACAGCTGAACTAGCGAGGGAGGAAGGGAGGGAGGGAGAGAGGGAAGGAGAAAAGCAGGAAATGGATGGAGCTTCTGTTTTTTACACATATTATAGTAATAATCTGTACAGTTAACAATCACTTAACCTCCACCTTTGTCTTTGTTGATCAGTGCTGAGGTGTGTGTGCATGTTTCTAGTAAATCTGGATGTTTTCCTTTTTTCGTTCTTTTTTTTTGACTTTAACGATTTGTCTCGACTGCATTTGTCGCCCTTTGTGTCTTTGGGATGTTGGACTAATACGTTTCTGAGAACTGATTTGGCTCGGTGGATGCACAAGCACAGATTCAGACCAAATTTATCATTAGAAAATTAAGGAAAAATTAATAATGTGTCGAAAAACAATCTGTTCAGTCTCTCTCCCTGCCTCTTCGCCAGCGTGTGTGTGTGTGTGTATGTGTAACCCTCCCCTCTGCCTCTGCTTCGAAACCTTCTCCAGTCACATACCTACTTTAAGCTGCTCACAACAAACGGCTGTCTGACAACTTTATGTTGTATTTGCTGTCATCAGAATCCACAGCTGTGCAGTAAAATATACCAGTTATCACCTGCTGGATTATACATAGGCAACGTTTTGTAGATGATGGGTTTGAGGACCTGGACACTAGAGACCAGGGTTTAACAGTACATGTCCCAAATGTGGTTCAGGTTTAGACAACAAAAGCACTTTGGTTAAAGTTAAAGAAAGATCTTAGTTTCACTTTTTCTTTCCCTAGCCTTAACTAAGTGATGCCATTACCTAAACATAACCATAAAACAACCAAAAAAATGTAATAATGCTGGAGCTGCAGTGGGCGGACACTGAATTGCAGATGGGGGATTTAGCATTTGAAATCTAAAATTAAGAAATGTATTATTTTAGTCGCACTTTGTAATTACAAAAGGAAAAACATCCAATGCTAATTGCAGCTGACTTGAGTTGTATCAAATATACTGAGAGGGAGAGATAGTGTGTCTGTGTGTTTGTGCTTCTGTGTGCATGTCGGTGTGTAATTGCTGCATCCATGTAGTCGTATGTAGTCATCAAATGAAAGACAATTTCACTACCGATTGTTTTTTGTGTGTGTGTTTACGACTGAAACCTCTGAACAGTAATTTGCAGTATATTTCTTTGCCTTGTGATTTAGCTGCTTTCTTTGTGCAGATTTAGTTGGAAAAAGTGTGAATTATGTCACTTTCATTCACTTGTGTGTGTTTGTGTGTGTTTGTGTGGGTTTGTGTGTCAGTGCTCATGTGCGTACAGTGCGTCTATACTCTTGTAGGCGTACACAGCATGAGCACGTGTGCGTGTTGTCTCTTTCCTCGTCTGCAACTGTCAGTGTGTCCGCATGTGACTGCCTCTGCTGGGTCCCGGTGGGGGGGCCGCAGGTGGCCCCGCCCACCCGGGGCCGGTTCCAGCCAATCAGGTGCTAATGTGCGGGAACAGGAGAGGGCTGCACTGACAGATGGCGGGCTGACCTGGAAAACCTGCCCCCTTTTCAGGGTTCAGCAGTCGGCAGATGACAGGTATTATTTCATAACCCAAAGACTGAAGAGGGGTTGGTGGTGGTGCACACATAAACACACACACACACATACGCACTTTTGCTATCAGTTTGGATCATTAACTCATTGCTGAGTGATTTCCTGTTGAGTTCTGTTTTCATCTATCAGTGAGTTTATTTATTTTTTTACATTTTTTGTTTGTGTTTGTCTCACATTTTAGTTTATTTGCAGATTAAATAGGTCAAATGTTAAGCAACATACACAAATAGTATATATACAATTTACACACGTAACACAAAGTCTGGCTCATTTATTCAAACAAACTTCTCATTTTAAATTAGTATAGTATGTGACTTTAAAACCTTAGAAAGTATTCAGACGTCCCAAATACTGTTGTTTGAGTAATTATACATTGGGTTTGTTAAGCATAGTGCATCCTATACTTTACACACAATATCATTCTAATTTAATTAATTATTTACATCCTGTTTTCCATCATTTTTATTTGGCCTTAAACTCTCAAATTCCATTGCAGGCACCAAAACCCTTTCAAAAGTCTTTTATTTTGGTTTAATGAGGAAGCAGATTCCCTGAATTCAAGCACAGCAAACACACACACACACAGAGCGCACACAGATTACACACTATTCTAGCTCACAGTACACATAATTTCACACTTAGCCATCGACGCTCGCGCACACACATTCGTCTGAGGCTCCAACCAGCCATGTAACTGTGATGTCAGGGCAAATCTGTCTGGCAGAAAGTGCTTTTTGATGAAGTCATTCATAAATTTTAATATAGCATGTCAGCTAACATGATGTATAGACTGGCTGCTCATTCATATTTCAAACAGTCTGCCGGTGAGAAAACAGCAGGGTTGTACCTTGCTCTACCTTAAAGTGCTGCGTGGTTACGGCTGTCAGAGTCTGAGCCGGAGCACAGGCTGCGTTATACCTCTGAATTTTTAGGTACAGGGGTTTTATCACAAATCTGCTGTCAGCCATGTCTGACTGCATTAAAGGGGAAACATTGGGGGAAAACAGAGAGCTCGCTGAAATGTGATCTCCAGTAGTTATTGTAGTTTTTGGCAAACGTTACTCAAACAGGAGGAAAAAGAACATTTGCTGGGGATTATTTTGATGGTATATGTGGGACTGAGATAAAATAGCTGTTGTCAAGAAGGTAAAGGGACATGACAGTCAGTGTAGTAGTGTTTCTGCACTGATGGGTTTCAATAGCTTTTGGATGTCAGTGGAGAAAGACCTTCAGAGTTTTCAGCCAAAGCAACTTAGAGCCACTTTTTCAATTCCTTTAGATGAAAGATCTCAAACACTGAGTGCTGAAAATGTTAGGGGCCAAAAGGAGAAATAGGAGCCAGACAAAAAATATTCACCATGCGATTCTGCTCTGAACAGCTGAGCATCATATCGAATTCCCTTCCACATAGCTCTGATGCTGATGCTCGCCTTGCTGAGTCGAAGGTGGCCGATATCTGATTTTCCCAACCTAAGACTCTCGCCTTGTATGAAAATGAGACACATTACCGGTCCATTAATTGATCTGGGCGCTGCTTTGAAATGTGGACCTCCCTGAGAATCAGGAATTAGGGCTGGCTCCGGGGCCAATTAGGTGAGTCTTCGCCACGTCTCCACCGGCTCCTCTGACGCATCTCAATCAGTCTGGACGGTCCGCAGGTGAAATGCCAGACAGAGTCGCCGGTCACCGTCGTGAATGCTAAAGGCAGTAATGCTATTCACGTCCAAATCATGCCATGCATACAGCACAGGGGGCAGAGGCTAATAGTCTCTCATTTGCCGGCGTTACCTTTCATGATCCTGCGGCTGCTGCTAAACATCAATGGCTGATCAGAAACAGGTTCTTCTCTAAGTATGTGATGCCAGCGTTTACCTTCCTGTTTCATCTCTGCCAATAATGGAGGCAGCACATCTATGAGTAGCAAAGAAGCAGAGATGGGGAGGTAATTATCCCTCTGGGAGGATCCACCGTCTCTCTCATTTTACAGATGTTAAAGTGTAATACACACTGACTGACAATCTGAAGCTTTGATGAGAGTTGTGTGAGATTTTGTTGATTTCTGTGTGGAAAAGTCCTCACTTTTGTATTTTGCACAGGGAGGTCAGAGGTCAGGGATCACTGAGGTGGGTCAGTTAAATTAGAACCCTAATTGTGGGCTTGGTAGTTTGAATCCCAGATCCTTGCGAGAGTGTTCTTTAGGAAAACACGAGACAAATGTTTTGGAAAGATACGTGCACGCGTACAGCTCGGACAACAAGGCTAATGTTTTGTTTATATAGGTCAAATAGTTGTATTCTGTAGATTACGTATGCTGAGTTTCAGGACTTTGCAAGAATAATGAATTAATATTAATTAATATTAAATCTTAAATTAAATTAAAATATTAATATTAAAATATTTGTAAAATATATGTTTTTATGGAAAATATAAATGTCAGTACTAATTATGACTCCCTGTCTGTCATATTTCAGCCATATAATCCCTGGGAGCTGACTGGCTGACCATGTGCTGTGTTCAGATGTGTCCTGCCACTCTAAACCCTGTTGTAATCCCGCGTTCAGCCAGCATGAGCCTTAATTGAAATAATCCCTGCCGATGAGCGGGGCGGTGCTGCACAGACCTGCAGCCCGAGCCAGTTTCATGATGAGTCCAGTTTAACCCACTGTGTGACTCTGACCTTTCCCTCGCTGCTCGCTGGGACCATCTGAACCCGGCCCAGTAAGGACATCTGGTCGGATACTAGGGAGGTCGTTTGATCCGCTTGGCTGGTCCCAGAGGCCTTTCAGACCCTCTTAGACTTACAGTACAACGCTGAGTGCTGTTGGAGGGACACATGACAGCAGCACAGTTTAAAATCAGTGAAGGAAAGAGGCCGAAATTTCTGATTTTTTTGAGTACTAGTATTGAATTACTAAATATTGTTTAAGTAGGTTATGACTGAATGATTGTGCTTCCCTACATTTTAAAGATACAGTCCCCACTTCAGAGGGGTCCCTCTTTCTACCAAAATAAAAAATACAACTGATACTAATAAATCCAGCTCAGTGGGTCCCAGATATAAATTATCACTCATGATAATTTAACAAAAATGTTAACATAGTTTTCATCGCTATCTTTTAAATAATATTTGTAAATATACACTTGATTTTTGTCCAGTTTGGCCTGTAAACTGTGTCCATCCAGAACCTGTGCACCCAAACCTGCGTTTAAACGTACAGAAATAACTTTTATCCGGTGTCAGAGTTAATGGATGTTTTTTTGTATGTGTGATTATAGTACAGTTGAATGCAGGCATAGGAGACCTGTGAGACAACAGCGATAAAGGCAATGGTTTGGAAAACTCCATTAGAATATTAAGTTTATTATGAACAGAATTTCAGACTCTTTTTTGCAGTTGGGGTAAATGAAACTTTGAGGTTAGAGGCTCCAGTAAACCTCCTCTGACTGAAGGACAGATTCTAATAAACTGTGAGACAGCACGAGAGTAAAACAAGTAAAACCTACACATCGTCTGTTTTTAAGATTTTAAACATACCCACTGTGTTTAAACAGCACTGTTTATAATGCATCACCTCGGAATTATTATCCCGTGTGTTCTTCCCTAATGAATGTGTCTCTCTCTCTGTATTTAGTTATTCTGCGTCTGAATGGGTCCGTCTCTGCCTCTTTTTCCTGCCACTGTATCTAAAACAGTGCATTAACATCTGCAGCCCATTTAGTGCTGCTGACACCAGGCTAATAACAGTGTGTGTGTGTGTCTGTGTGTTTGTGTTAGTGCGTAGTTTAAGCACCAGCCAACAAGCACAGCTGAAAGGTGTCACCAAGGCTCCTACGCCTCCTCTAACAGTTACTGATTCAGGGGGCGCTTGTTTTTTTTTTCTTCTTCTTCTTTTTCTGTGTTTTTTTTTTTTTTTTCCTGTGCAGCCTCAAGCTGCTAGCTTTAAAGGAACATTCAACACAAATGCTTTATATGTTCAACATCCAGTTTTCGGTCTGTTTCAGTGGCCATAATGGCCGACTTATCAGATGCAATGAAACGCCTCAGAAGGTCGACGCGTCACCGACACCTGAGGGACTAGTATGTTATATCTGTGGGTGAAACAGGGAGTGATAGGGCTGATTGGTGTGTGCAGATGGAGAGGGAGGGGTGGGGGGCGTTAAAAACGAAAATAAAACACATGTAACGCAGCGTCCACACCCCTCGCTTATTCTCCCACTCTCTCTTTCCCGGCATTGTTTTTTGTCCATTTGAAATTATTGATCTTTTACAAATATTTTTCAAGGTATCTTAATTACTCGCAAAAGAAGCAGCGCCTTGGCCGGCAGACAACACAAATAAGTTAATTTGCATTTCTGTGTTGTGAGTGTTTTGGCAGGCGCCGCGCCGGTCCAGATTGTAACCCCTATTTCTGCCTCCAAAAACCTGCCTTGGAGGAGCGTCCACGGAGGGATTAGGGATTTAGTGGGGAAGGTAAGTGTGACTACAAGCTTTGGCTCGCCATCTGCTCCCCAGCAGAGTTGAGGCCAACCTGTGCAGCCTGCAGCAAAGACCTGGGCACTGTGCTAACTCTGGCTCGAGCCAACCTGGCGCCCGCGGCCCCAATCACCAACAGTCTGCTGATTAGTTGTAAGAAGCACTCCATATGTAGCAAAGTTTTTTTTCCTCCTCTCTCTCTCTCTCTCTCTCTCTCTCTCTCTCTGTCTCCTTCCTTGCCTTCCTCTCCTCCTTATATATTCTCTCACTTCATTAAATAAAGATGGATATATGGAATTTTTTTTTTTTTTTTGCTTTTAGCAAACGTAGAATCGCCTTTGGTTGTCTGGCAGGGTGAAAACAAGCCTGTTCTCCTTCTCTCTTTCTCCCTCTCACCTCTGACAGAATACCAAGCCAGGAAAGGAAAAGAAGATGAAGAAGAAATCCTGGCTGTCCTCCTCTCTTCTTCTCCTTCCCTCGCTTGCTCTCTTTTGCCTGGCAGCGCTGGGAGACAGATGACAAGGGTTTGTGGCCGTCTGATAACCCCTGGGTGGGTATTTTCTAATTTATTTAACGGCAGCTTATTAAAGAAAAAACAAGATGAAGAAGAAGAGGAAGAAGAGGAGGAGGAGGAAGAAGGCCAGTCCTGTCACCCCAGCGGCCAAAGGAGTCAACCCAGCCAAGGAAGAACCAACGAAGAAGAAGAAGAGGAGGATGCTCCTGTGGTAGAGATACCCGAGAAGATGAAACGACACCGGAGGAGGGAAAAAACAAAAGAAACATAATGCTCATTATTAAATTGCAGCCATTCCTGTTGCCAGGAACCTATTTCTCAGTATTAATTATTCATATTTTATTTCAGTAATCCAATACTCAGGTGAGAGCGGCTGCTCGTGATAGAACATGTAATTTCGAAGCTTAATGGCAGCAGGGCGGCCTGAGCAAGGGATTAGAAGCAGAGTATAAATCACTAATGGCTGCGTGAACGTACGGCGGCTTGAATCCGTCTTGCTTTGTGTTTACTTGTGTTTTATTGCGCTATGTTGCTCCAAGGGAAACACTTTGTGATGACCTTTCTCCAGAACTTGAGAAACACAACTGCAAGAGAAAGGGAGGGGTGGGGGGTGGGGGGTGGGGGGGGGTAGAAGAAAAAAAATCACACTTTCCAGGCGGAATAAGATGTGTAATTTCCTGATTTGTCTAAACAAAGAGTTCATCAGCATCCTTCTCTCTTTCTCTGGCTGACAACGCTTATACAAACGCAGAGAGCAGAGGAGGCCTGACACATTTGCAAATGCACACATGGCCTGATTCATACAAATTATGTTTTTCAAGCAGAATAGCACCATCACTTACATGTGATCCGATTAGCAGGATTCTCATCCCTCCTCGTTTTCTGCGCTCTGCATGAAATTCCTCTCATCTTCACCCCAACACCTCGATTTGTCTGTTTGCTCGATGAAACGTTTCATGATAATCACAATTTATGGACTTTCAGGAATTTGGGAAAGATTATAAACATCCAGTGTTTTTGTCAGCTTACTGTAGAGCCCGGGGCCGTGCCTTTTTTATTTTATGCTCCCACATAAACGTCTCTGTCATCCCCATCGCTCTCAGACCGGCTGACAGTGGAGGAGGCATTTGCTCCTTCTCACCCATCCATATTCTTTGCTGTGGACGTGAAGACATGTTTGCTCTTGCATATTGTAATGTTTGTATTAATCCAAAAGAACATTGTGTCAAAACTGTAGAAAAACTGTAAATCATTTATTGCTTTATGCTTTGAATTACACATTTACACTTCCTGTCAAAAGTTTCAGAACACCCCCATTCTTTCCAGCTGTTGTTTAAATTCACATAAGTCAGTGTCTCACATCATTGTCAGTAGGAAAAAAGGATACCACCTAACAAGGCACCCATTGTGAGGGGTTCAGTGTTGGTTTAGAGGAGCAAATTTTGGGTTGTTAGATTGTGAAAAAGAGATTGTCCAGCCTCTGTGCTAAGCTAGGCTAACTGTCTGCTGGCTTTGGCCTTATATTCACCGTATAGATGTGAAAGTTATAACCTATCAATCTTTTCCCCTGACGTTCCTTCAATTAGAAAACATGTCAAACTGTAACTGGGACGGGAGAGAAACCAGGGGTCAGAGGTCATCAGAGAGTAGAAAGATTGTACAGATTGTTCTTCCCTTAGTACTTTCTTCCTTTTTATTTAGTATGTTTCGCTGAGTGTGTTATGGGACTTGTCAGTCCAAGCCTTCTGTTTGCACGAAAAACACCATGTCAAATTCCATGCATGTGTAACATACCTGGCAGTAGAGTTTCTGAAGTGAAGGAAAAGGCCTCAGACTGTGTTGAAATTTAGTGTCTGTATTCAGATTTTCCTCAAATCCTCATTTAAAAAGGCAAGCTGGCTAAAAACACCTCCGCCCACAGGGAATAGTAACGTCTGTGAATGTGAACATACTGTAAATGCGCTGTTGTATCTACAGTAAGCTTTCAAATACATGTGATAAGGTGATTTTTTGACATCCTGCTTTCTTTTTTTTGGGGGGGCGGGGTGCAGGACAGCATTTAGCCTCACAAGAAAAAAAAAAAAAAAGGCAATTAGGTCATAGAATATGCACACATCTTGCATGCTCTCTGGTCTCCCGCAATTTGGGCTAAAAAAAAAAGTAAAGGTCAGCCACGTTAGTCAGATTGCGCTCGACAAATTCTAAAAAGGCTCGCTGGTCACGCCGAATGTATTCCCTGCAACATAATTAGCCCCCTCAATTCCCTGTTGTGCCAAGCTACCGGGTGTCTCAAAAGCCCCACCCCTTCCCCCAAAATGCCTTTCACCTCTGCCTGCTCTGCTCTGCAGTGAAGGCCCCCCCCCTTCTGAAACCCTCTTCACCCTTCCTCTCCCATCTCACCGCTCTATCACACATTGTTGCTCCCCTAAACTTGCTGCAGATGCAGGCAGCTGATGCATAAATTAGTCATCAACATTAGCATTAGTCGGCGCGTGGCACCCGGTGCCAACTGCTCTCCGAACGGCCATAAAAGGTCATGTTTTGATGACTGAATGCCACACAGGCACCTTGGCTCCCCGGAGGAGGGTTCCCCAGGTGCACGTGAAAGGTTAAAAATTACCTACCCGCCGCCGCCTGTCTCTGGCGAAGGAAATAATTAGGGGGTTTTTAGGGAGCGGCAGAATGCCTCGCTGTCAGATGACAGAGCGTTACCTAATGGTCGTATCTGGGGAAGAGTCAACCGGCCTGTCATTCTCTTGACAGGACAAATGAGCATAATGGTGGCAGGGAAATGGGCGCCTGTTCCCCCTTTTTTTCCAGCCAGGGAGGGAGGGAGGGAAGGGGGGGGTAAAATGGCAGAGCCTGAGCAGAATAACACAAGGATGTTAACCTTTTACATAAATCTGTTAACACGTGTATGAGTGCTGTCTAAAAAGTGAGGCTTGATGCTCTCCTCCTCCAAGGTGGGCTGAGCCTGAGCCTGTTGGAGTGCTTTGTTGTTGTTGTTGTTGTTATTGTTTCTGTTTTTTGTTTTTACTCTTGTTTTCTGCTTGAATTTGCTAAAACACAGTTTCATGTTACGGATGCACCAAACTAAAGTTTTGTCAAATGAAACTTAAATCCATCCTGGAGCTTTAAAAGAAGAAAACCTAAACAATAACAGAGAATAAAGAGAATTTGTTCTACATAAGAAAATAACTCAAATACAATTAGATAAAAAAATTGAAAGTGCAGTCAGGGCATGGAGAAATACATGCAGTCTTTTTTATTTTTATTTCATTATTTTTAATGTTTACCATTTGTCGTTGACTTAAAATCAGAGTCAGTAAAGAAAAGAAATAAATTGCACAGTGAGAGATGCCTGGGTTCCTCTGTTTACCTTTTACACCAAGTGTAAGTTTTTGCTTGACAAGTTAAAAGTGATGTTTTCAACACGTGCTGTGGAACCTTCAGAATAAAAGCCTTCCAGCAAAGGCAGCTGATTATAGCTTTCAGCCTGAGGCAGTTTTAGGTGACAGGTGAGAGCAAATGAGATCAGAATTTAGTGAAAATGCAGGACAAAATTAACTGGTGTCTTTTCTTTGATTTTTTTGATCCAGAGACAGTAATGGGTACAATGTACTGTCTTTGTTTACATGCCTTTGCAGTTTAGAGCACAGGAAGAAACAGGATGTGGTGGTGTGATGAGGCGTGGCCACTGGGCAACTGAGCACCTTGGCCCAGGTGTGTCACGTTTTAATCAGAGAGTTTTGTAAGAAATATGAATAATTTTGGAAGAAATATGAATCTAAACGTGGATATTTTTCTCCGCTGCTGTTTTTTGTAGAGCTAAACTCGGTCACCTGCCGCAGGTGCGTCCTCCACTCCGGGTGAAGCATAAACACAAGCAAGGTACGCCAGACGTTTCCGCCTGCCGCATGTTTTCAAACATTTCGCTAACACTTAAATAAAACAATAAAAATGCCACTTAAAAACAAACCCAATCCACCCACAAACCCAAATCTGTAACTTTAAACAGGTTAAAGCGGTTCAAAGGCGAACGAAAAGCTGAACCTGCGCCATGTTAGTACGAATTCATACACAACCGGGTCTGATTAACCCTGAAAGTATCGGCTCATTTACACACTCATAAAAATAAGTTAACCGTGTGTAGAGAAAGGCTTTAGGGCCGGGTTACACTTCATTATGCAGTTTGACCGGATGAAGTTTAAATATTTTGCAGTCAGGCTGATTCCAGGTGATAAACAACAACAATGAGCATCAAGATGGATGCAGGTTTTCACATTCTCTTGTGAAAATAAAATCACAGTGACTGAGACCTGTGAAGGTCTGCAGGTTAACTCTGGATTATTATTATTATTATTATTTTAATGTTTCAGGTAGTTAAATTAATTGGCAGAACAAGTAGCAGTGCATGTACTTACAGTAATGAATGCATACAAAGTTAACCTGGCAGTAAATTGTGTCATAATAAGAAGTTATTAGTTTGGACTAAAAATAAACTAAAGGCACTAACAGTAATAAGCTTCAGATTCTTAAATGCAGTAGTTTGAAGCATAAAGCAGCAGCCAGGGATGAGGCTGAGTTACAGGTTCAATTCCTCAGAGTAATACATGAACCCTGCGTGGGTCAGGGGCTCAGACCGAGGCACTAACAGAGCCGGGGTCAGGTGTAAGGTCAGAGATTTGATTCCCTGTAAAGGTTCGGTTCCAAGTTTACTGGTTCAGAGCTCTAGAGCAAGACACTAATGGTCCCAGACTGACTGTGTTCATACTGGGACAGGTTCTGCTAAAAATGCAAACTTTGATGTTGATACACTGATCAAACGCCCTGCTGTCTTGTTATTCACAGATTCATCACTGTAAGAAGAGGCTGCACGTCCACTTCCACCAGATGTCCAACCTGCCTGTCACTGTGAATGTCCCTGAGGTCCCACCGCTCCGATGCTGTCTCGGTAAGGTGATTACTTGACTCTTTTCTCCCCCTGTCCTGCTTTGGTTTGTCATGTTCGGTCTCTGTGGAGTTGTGTACACATCTCACATATATTATGTGAAGGGTTTGAAGCTCCTGCAGGTTCAGTAGTAGCAGCACTGAATTAGCCCCACATTTAGATTCTGGTCTTGAAGAGGACTCCTTGGGTTTCCCACCAAAGACCTGAACATAGAATTGAGATTATGACCGTTTCTGGGTCGAATCAGGATTTTCGGAGTAGAATGATGTCTGATGAAGACCGTGGGATCATTTTATGATCTAGACCAGAATGCAGGTGTATCTTGGGTTAGATTCATCTGAACTGATCTCCTGTCAGGTCCTCACACCTCTGATCAGCCACCGAGCCTCTGAGGTGCAGTTTAACTCTCTGCCCCCCCCCCCCCCCACACACACACACACACCCCACCTCCCTCCCCACACGGGCTTCATCTCTGTATTCTTCCTGTGCCACATCCTGCATGCTAACAGAGGGGTTATTAACATAACAAACTTAAATGCCCTATATAAATAATACGTTCGCAGAAATGCAAACCGGCTCAGCTGACACTGTTAGGCAGCGCCTCCAACATCTGTTTATGAGCACTTTGCCTAATGATATCATCCGATATCATTAACTGTGGCAGTGCGCGCCGCAGCAGCAGGTGCAGCTGTTTATGCCCCTCCAACACCTCCCCAACACACACACACAGGCGCACACATACACACACGCTCGAAGAGAAAAGACTTTCACAGTCTCCTCCAACACCAGCACCAATCCTTCCCTCCCTTCCACCCCGTGAATCGCAAAACCGCTCATTAGGACAATTTTCCTCAACAAAAAAAGCGGCCCCTATGATTTCAATCTGTATATCACCTGTAATTGTAGTTTTTAGCGAGAGCCTGATTCCATACATTTAGCAGGAGTAAACTGTGACTGTGGGTGCGAGCGCTGAAAGCACGGCTCTCGCTGCGGCCGCCAGCTGCAGAGGCTGTTTTTAGATGGCAGCCGCTTTCCATGGGGAGGCTCTCATAGGCCTCTACGTATGTGTGTGTGTGTGTGTGTGTTTTCTGGGGGTGGCGGAGGCGGAGCTTGGCGGGCCCCTGCTTTGTTTCCTGACTTGGTTTGCTCTGTTTAGATGCTGGAAATTATAGAAAATTATTGAAATTATTATTTCTGGCAGCAACAATGAGGCTGCTTCCTCTTCCTGACCGGAAGGCCACGTTCAGGGTCTTCACAGGTTCTCTGGAGCCCGGTTCCATCGTACGCTGCTGTAATTAGTCAGATGGTCCATTCAAATGTTGTGCGACACAGAGCTATCTGTTGCATTAGCACTGTACCCGAGGCGATTATGGTATTTATAGATCCAAAACAAACAATGCATATGGCAAAATGTTAACTGGCTCCTTCTTCATTTTTATTTCAGGGGAAGAAACAAAATAAGAACAGTCAGCTCTCAGTTGTCAGGTGCTCCTTGGAAGTGTTGTAACACTCTGCAGTCATGTTTAACTCTGTATTGCAAATCTGGACTCGTTAACATTATATGCGCTTAATATTCAGTGTGATCAGGTCTGAAAGGCTTCAGTTCTCTTGCCGCAGGTCTCGGGTCTGTGTGTCAGTGGCTCTGTCTGTGGGTTGGCTCCTGTCAGGTGGTGCGTGTTCATCTCAGCAGCATTCGTTTTTGGACTGTGAAGTGCAGGAAAAGTGGCGTGTGTTGCTCCTCTGCTTGACTGCAGCTTGTTGTAAATTGTTGGATTACCATTGTTGGTGTTCTCTGCCTGTGTGGGTCTGTTCGGGTGTAATTATAGTCAGATTATTGCCTGTTTGGTTCTGGTTCCACGGGTCCAGTTTCGTAGGAGGTGCAAAGTTTTGGACTTACTTTACTTAGCAACTGGCTACTTTGCTTAATGTGTAATTCTCAGTTGCTCTGATACTTTGAAAACTCTAAATATCGCCGTCCGTCTTGAGCGTTTCTTCTCCTGCAGATCTGAAATTCCTCACTCTGACAGTTCTACCCAAAGACGAGCATGTTGGCGCCCAGAGGAGGAGTTTTATTTGCAGGCAAAGACCCCGACACTGAACCCGCTCTGAGCTCTGAGGGCCAGCGGGGGATACACACCAACCACACACACACACACACACACACACACAGTCATATCGCTCACAAGCTTAGATATGAGCTTGTGGTAGCCGTTTACATGAGCACACGCAAAACAAAAACACACGCACACGACAGATCAAATATATCTGAATGTGAGAAAACTCATGTACGCAACAAACACACACTCCTCCTCCTCCCAGCTGTTCTCTAAATGTTGATTACACAAGACACTGGGGGGGAGCCTCCTCCTCCTCCCTCCTTCCTCCCCACTCCTCCTCCTCGATCCGGTAGCCGGGCGATTACCCTACGAGGAGGCTGTGCGGGATCGGCTGACCCCGAGGTGCTCGGTGACCCGAGGTTGAGGGTCCAGAGAGGGCTGTGGCCCCGGGGCCTCTTGGCTGGTCTCTTCTTCCCCCTCTCTTTCCCTCAGCTCTGTGAGCAGCGCATCTCAGGACGGGAGACATGGGCAGAGACAGCAACGGCCTGGAGACAACTGGCCGTGGAGCAGAACACAGAAATAAAATATTCAAATCACAAAACTCCTCCACTGTGGAGACGCTCGGGTAACTTTGTGTCAAGTGAAACGGAGATGGGGGAGAGTCGAGGCAAGATGATTTTTATCCAACGTGATTGTTGTTCAGGGGGAATTTGTACATTTTCAGGCATTTAGCTGAGGCTTTCATCCAGCAGGAAAATAAGAATAAAGTACATAAGGCAACATGCTTATATGGAAACACAGCTATAACAGAGAGAAGTTTCGATTCATGTTTTGACCTTTTAATCAAGCTCTGTTAGTGGCAGCTACAGTTAGATGAAGGTGAGCGATCAGTAACATTAGGAAATTCTTACTCCATATCCGGTTTTAGTCGATGGTTTTAACCTGAGCTGTGTTCGGGGTAGTGACCAAAAATGTTTAGAGTAGAATAAGAATCCACTTGATGCACCGTGTATTCCTCTATAAAATGTGTAGCAAGTGCGGCCTGTAGTCAGAACAGATGAGGAAAGTAACCAGTGATCCAGCAGAAATGTTTTATGGTTTAAGGTGGTGAAAGTCCAGAAATCTGAACGGCTGGGTGAGAAATCAGTGAGTCAGGAGTGGAGTCCTGCTGGATGAGAACTGTTGCCATGTTGTAGAAATCTAACTCAGGAAGAAGAAGATGCACTTGGAGGAAAAGTGTTTGCTCTGATCAGTGTTTGATGTTTCTGAGATTCTTCTGTAACAGAAGATGCAGGCGTTTTATTTTTCACTACTTAAGGCAGCTTTGCTTTTGGGTTTTTCGTTGACTGACTCTTGACACCAACTAATAGAACGAGACTGTCACACCTGATCGAGCCAGAGTGCGACCCTGTTGTTTGAGTTGTCTGCCGAGCTTGAAGACTCCGGATTCTGGTTGTAAAGTTGTGCGGCGAATAAATGGGAGCTTAATTTTCTCTTTACAATTGTTCCTAATGGGGAACGTAAAGAAATCTCAGTGCTTTAGCCCCTTAGGCATGAAAGAGTGGAGCTAATGTTGAACCTAATGATCAACTCGAGCACTGTTGGCAGAGTGCAAAACAAAAAAGAAGGAGAAAAGAGGAGGAAGTGTTGGCCTCTAATCCTGCAGAGAGTCTGCAGCTTTGGTTTTGGATCATAAAATCATCACACAGCATTTTGAGGCTAATTTCTTTGTGGCACTAGTAAAAAAAAAAAAAAGAAAAGAAAAGGTTAAAACTTGTTTTGAGTAGACAGAATCTACATATACATGTATTCAGCATTCAGTCCCTGCATCAGCTGTCTCTTAGTCTGAACTTCCTGCTGGTTAATGTATGCTCGCTGTGCGTTTGCCCGACCTGTCTGAAGTGATTTCTGACGGCCTTGTTTAATTAGCCGGATGCGTGTGTACTTTTATACATATTCATCGGCCGCAGATTTCAGCCCGATTGATGTTGTAATTGATTCAGAAGGTTTTATAATTCCTGCAAAAGCAGACCAAGAATTTCAATGACTTTGCAATTTGAGGAACAGAGAGGAAGGGGTGGGTGGGGGGGAGGGAGGGGGGGGAGGGAGGGAGGGAGGGGGGGAGTTGAGGAGATCTGAGGGTGCCGCGTCTACACCTGAGGAAACGTCGACACGCCTCGGTCGGTGTGATGTCTGTCATTTTACAGAGGAAAAGAGAGGGAGAGGGGAATGTCAGCGGCTTTGTTGTTCCTCTTTCACAAGTAAATTACACATTTAGGATTTATTAAGACAAGAAACAATTTTCAAATAGTGAATCTGTGGAAGCCTCCATGGAGATGTGCTCATTACTCTGTAGCCCCGGGCCATGTTCACCGCCTCGAATGCATCCTTTTTTTTTTCTTTCCTCCCCCCTTTTCCTCTTCCCCTCTGTCTGTATTTTTCGCCGTTGCGTTGCCATGCCTGATGCCGTAATGTCACAGTGGTTTGTTCAAAGCTGCAGCGATGATTTGGGCTCCCAGCAGGTGCCGCCCCGATGTCTGTTCAATTATTAAAGTGAGGGCCACATGGATGCATTACAGCCGCCGCACCCATTAGATAAAAAGACGATGGCTTTTGACATGGTGCATATTTCCTCTCTGCCTCACAAAGACGCCACCGCTGCAGCCCTTTCTTGTTGCTTCTTTTTGTTTTATTCATCACCGTTCTCATGATTTTCTTTCTTAGGCTATGCATGGAAATATTAAAGAGCCATTTGTTCCCTTTCAGTGTTGTGGGCACAAGAGCTATCGTGATCTTTTTGATTCCCTGTCATCAAACTGAGGTCACGTCTGCTCCTTGTAGCTCCCTCTACTCTTTTTAACTTCCCAGCAGCCCCCCCTCCGTCGCCCCCAATCTAGCCGTGAAAACGGCCGTCGCGGCGATAAATAAATCATGTGGTAGACACAAAGTTAAACCTCGTCACAATCGCTTCCAGCAGCCGTTTTCCTTCTCTTTTTCCTCTTCCTCCGGCGCTCAGATGTTTGTACTTTGATGGCGCTGTAATGACCAATCAATGCCTGAACAAAGTCCATCACAATTCTTGGAATCAGGCATCAGCTTGAAAATGAAAGATGCCACCTATAAATTCTTTATCTGGTTTTTTACCACTTCCTTCTCATCCAGCAAAAAAATCTCTTAAACTTTTCTTTTTGTGAGTAGTGGCAGAAACTGAAGTGCAGGGTCAGATCCGCACGATTCCTGTCACGTCGCCAACAGCAATATAACATTTACTGCTGTAGAGCATCAGAATGTGAGGCTAACTGCACTGTCATGTGACCTTTGACCTCACAGGCTAACGAGAGACCCCCCTGCCTTACTCTACCTGAGGTAGCAGTATTTCTTGGCCGAGTCACAACAGAGGGAAATGTTGTCGTGGTTCTAAGCAGTGGTGGAAAGTAACTCAGTACATTTACTCAGGTACAGGAACAGGAAAATGGTGCTTACACATCAATGCATCCGTGTTAACTATCAGTACCTTTGATACTTGAAGTGCTTAAGCTGGACTTTGAATGCAGGGTTTTCTCTTGCACTCGAGTATTTGTACATTGTGGTGTTTTTTCAGATGGCACGGTGGCTTTTCAGTGACTGAAACAGTGGGATTGTGGTCAGCTTCAGGTCTTTGCGTAAGATTTTTCATCTGCAGAGCAAAGCGATTTGGATTTCACTCTGTTGTGATTCTGTGATGTCTCAGGAGACAAGGTTCTGATATTTCACGACTACAATTCGGAGCCGGAGACAATTTGAAGGCAGTTTTGGTTTGTTTTCAACATTCAGAATCTTCCCTCTCATCTCATCTTTTCAAGTGAAGAAAAAAGTAGTGGAGTAGTATCAGGCCACACATGCAACCCTCCACTCCCACACCAACACAACCCAACCTCTCCTCCTCTTCCTCCTCCTCCTCCTCCTCCTCGTTTGATTCTTCGCTGTGTGTTCTGTACATGCCAACAAATCCTAATTGCACCCCACACTCTTTTCTTCCCACCGATGCTGCGCGCTTCGTGCCACCAAATTCCTTGTGTGCTAATTAGGCACGCAACCACGGTGGATACACTCCTGACAGGTGCTGCTGGCCTGCCGGGGTCATGCACACACACACATGTATAAACACACACACACACAACGAAAGACAGAGAGAGAGAGAGAACGAGAGAGACGCTCGTGCTCGCAGCATTAAAAATAAATGGAGAGAGGAGAATAACGAGAGAGGCAAGACGTGTTAATTTCTAGCTTCCATCTGTTATTACATAAGCACTGCCAACAACTACGCATCTCTGGAAGAACGGCGAAAGGGGAGCTAGAGGAGGAGAGGAAGACGAAGAGCTGAAAAAGCAAAACAGCCATAACTGAAGTCCTCCTGCATGGAAGAATAATTCCTCAGGGAGGCCGTTGTAGTAGAAATCAGATTGATCGAGCAAACGCAAACTTGAAGATTCATTTGAAGGTTTTCGCTTCCAAAACGATCTGAACACATAACCTGGTGTTCTTTCCTCGAAACGTGGCAAAAAAAAAAAACAAAACTGTGCCGTCTAAAATGTTTCCTTCGTAAGTTAAGGCCTCTAGAGAGCTGGTATCCTCAGAAATGTTTAAAAGTGTGTTTTGTCTTTTTAGTTTCTGCAAACAAGTTTCCACAATGGAAACAAAGTGAAGTAGTTTAAAAGTTTTAGTTCCAGTATGATTTTGTTAGAAGCTTTGGGGAAATGCAAGGAAGACAGAAGAGTTTCTTTAGAAAGTGTTTGAGAAAATCTCAACCTGGCTGCAACTGGAGACTAAAGTTTGACCTCAAAGGTCTTTAGCTTTAACTTAGTTTCCAAAGTTTGTGATGCTCAAAGCAAAAGCTCCATATTTTGGGAAATATTCCTGTAGAATTTTTGTCAGAGTTAGATGAGAAGATTGATACGGCTCTCATATATATATATACACATTAAATATAAGGCTACAGTTAGTTGACATGTTGAAAAAGCTGGCCTGTGATATTACAACCTATATGAAAAGAACATTCAGTCAGAGCCTGTTAGCACCTCCCAGGCTAGAAACACCCCAATCGCTACATCCCCATAGTGTATCTAACAAATATGGGCCCAAATCTTAATATTCTGTTTCCGTGTTTGAAGTTGTTGTAATGTACAAATGACCAGAAACTTGCATAATTTTGACTAGAATGATCCACTTCAGCTGTGACTTTGCCATGTTTTCTTAAGTCTCAACATTTTCCACCACTTCCCGCTGAAGCCACCCTGAAAAAATAATCCGTTTGTCATCTCACAAAAACATTTCCCCGTCTGAGGAACAATGGGACGAGCTGAAAACAAAGGGCCACGAGGAGTGACGAGCACCTCGAAGGGCCGGTCGGGTCTCTTCTGCGTGTTTGGGTTCGGGATCTTTTCCACCGACGAGGCACTTAGGTCTGAGATGTGTTGATGTCCTGAGGTGGCGTTTGTTTCCTGTCAGCGACGGTGAGCGAGGTGCAGCAGACAAGAACTCTGCCTTTGTTTTTGTGGACGGAAAGACACCAGGAGAGGCTGTGAACGTCTCGCATGTTTACAGGGACGGTGCAGATTCTTTCCCAGGGCGGAGGGACGGTACTGTCAAGATACTCGGTGCCAGAATATACACAAGTCCACCATAGATCTTTGGAGCATTTCAACACTCCTATAGTGATATATTTTGGTGTGGAGGGAAGCTAAACAGCACAAAAGCCGGTAACTGCTCTTTCTCTAAGCGGCAGTGTGGGAACGCACATTATAATTGTTTGTTCAATTATTTTTCTTGGACGCCGCACCTGCACTTCACCAAGTGAACTCCTGAGACCGAAGCGCAATTAAGCCCCGCATAGCAGTGTCAACGCCTGTTTAAACAGCAGAGAGGGAGTCAGATAAATACCTTTTTAGTGCTCAAGGTAACAAGCAAAGGGTGGCGGTGAGAAGGCTCACAGGGAGCAATTTCCTATTTATTTGTCTTCTGATCTGACCTCTCTCTTGACAAGGTTCCAGGGCTTATTACCTTATCCGTCCTGCGCTCTAATCGAGGCCCATTACAAAAGTTCAGCAGGCTGGAAGTGCCAGATGTGGGCGAAGGATAAAGGAGGCAGCGAGTCGTGCTGACCGCTGTCGACGCCCTTTGAAATGCTTTGTGAGGTTCGAAATTTCACGGATAAGTAGCTCAGATGTTTGCAGAAATTGTAAATTGTGTTGTCTGACCTCCGCTGGCCACTGTAATGAGAATTTCTGCAAAGTGAAGCGCAGAGGTGTGAAGTTGTTTCATAGGGAAGAGAAAAAGTTTTCACGTTCTGCCTCCTGCAAAGCTTAAAGCACAAGAAAACATCTGAACTGTCACTGTGTGAGGCTTTTATGAGGCTTAAAATATATACATATACACATGTATATATATATATATAGAGAGAGAGAGAGAGAGAGAGAGAAAGAGAGCCGACCCCTCTGTCCCTGTGGTCTTTTTTATTTGCTTGTATTTTGCAGGTTCTGAATGGAGGGTCCTCACCTGCTGAGTAACACCTGAGTCCCTTGTGAGCTTCCCTCTTGCTCTTAGACTCGATGTCAGCTGTGTAGTCTTTTTTTTTTCAACCTTTACTTTCTTTTTGAGTGTTATAGTATTAGAGGAAAACAAAGTTCTGCAACCTGGATCTAAATGGCCATTTTCTTACGCGGGCTTGTCATGGATGTGATATAGTTCTTGTTGAATTTAAACATCACCCGGCGGCTCGTACGTGTTGTCACAACTGGCTCACAAAAGTGACAAAGTGGGGAGGCCACACACAATCTCAACAATTCACCATTTTTATTTAGGAAGAATAGGTAGTTGATACCAACAGTTAGCAGGCCAGCCATGTCCAGGACAAATGCCCAGTCATGGCTGCAGCAAACAACAGAGCACAACTGCTGTCTAAAAGGCCAGGAGGAGAGAGAGCGAGGCAAGCCTGCTGGGCCCTTATAAGCCTTCTCCAATCTTGCCAACTCAGGTGTGCTGCATGAGTGCAAGTTCAGCTCCGCCCAGCAATCACCTGCACACACACAGCAAAAGAGAACAGCAGCAACACAGCTCCCTGAAAGGCCAACACAGGGCCGTAACACTCCCCCCCTTAGCGAGGACTCTCGACCCTGGACCATTAGCTCTCTCAGGAAGGTACCACTATTAAAACACATCACAGAAAATACATCAGATTCCCAATAAGTGTGCAAACACACAACCAAAATACAGCCTTGGCCCTGAACGGCTCACCAGTTCACAGCTTGACCTTGTGGCACCTTCACAGCCACTGCATCCTCCCACCTCAGCAACCTTGGCGCCTAGGAGCAATTTAAGGGGAAGAAGGAGACAGAGACCACAATGGACAACACAAAAGTCAATTGAACAATATTACTTGAAGTTACACTGGTGCCCTGGACAAAGCATCAGCCATCACATTATCTTTTCCCTTAATGTGACGAATATCTAAATTATAAGGCTGCAAAAACAGGGCCCATCGCATGAGCCTTTGGTTTGGATTCTGTAAGGAGTTTAAAAATGTCAGTGGGTTGTGATCTGTAAATACAGTAAGGGGCATTCCAGAATCTAAATATACATGAAAATGCTGAAGAGCCAGAATTAATGCCAGAGCCTCTTTCTCTACCACTGAGTAGTTTACCTGGTAGGAGTTAAACTTCTTAGAAAAGAAGCTAACTGGATGGTCGATACCTTGGTCATCAGTTTGCAAAAGAACGGCCCCAGCCCCAATATGGCTGGCATCTACATGCAGTTTGAAAGCGTGATCCATCTTGGGAGCTAAAAGAACTGGAGCAGAACACAGCAGACTTTTCACATGGCAAAAGGCTTGCTGACACTGCTGAGACCAAACAAATTTAGCTTTGGCCTTCAACAGGTCAGTGAGAGGGGCCACAACAGAGGAAAAGTTACGGCAAAAGCCACGGTAGTAACCAACAAGGCCCAAGAACCTCACGAGCTCCTTTTTTGTTGTAGGTACAGGGAATGCCTTAATAGCTACCACTTTAGCAGTCACTGGCCGCACAAGTCCTTGACCCACCACCTTGCCCAGATATGTTACTGTAGCTTTGGCAAACTCACATTTCGCTAGGTTAATGGTCAAATTTCCCTGAGCCAAACGTTCAAACAAGGCATGAATACGAGTAACATGCTCTTCCCAAGTGTCACTGTATACCACAACATCGTCCAAGTACACAGCACAACCAGTAAGCCCACTAACAACTAAATTCATTAATCTTTGAAAGGTGGCAGGAGCATTACGCAAACCAAAACCCATGACTGTGTAGGAATACAACCCTGATGGAGTAATGAAGGCAGAGATTTCCTGTGCTCTAGGTGTTAAGGGGACCTGCCAGTAGCCTTTGAGTAGATCAAATTTACTCCCCCCAGCCAATGACTGTCAACATGGCCCACTAATTTCCACAACTGTCTTCCAACGACAGAAAACAGCACCAAAAACCCCCTGACCAACTATTGACTCAAAAACAAACAAATCAAATTAACAAAACCCTTCAAATACAGGCAACTGAGCTCAAATTTAACCAATAACTAACCTACAACAAACATGAGGCCTCCCCAAACTAACACTCAGCTACAATCAACCACTCAAAGTTCTAATGTGAGACAATACCAACCTCTAACTCACTCTAGGCCACCCCAAAACCTTACTAGTGAAGTTAGAGAAGACACCAGTAATACAAGCTGAGAAACAAAGCATACCAAGCTTAAATCCACACTGCCAAACTTACCAAACAAATCCCGGACGAGCCCCCATTTTGTCACAACTGGCTCACAAAAGTGACAAAGTGGGGAGGCCACACACAATCTCAACAATTCACCATTTTTATTTAGGAAGAATAGGTAGTTGATACCAACAGTTAGCAGGCCAGCCATGTCCAGGACAAATGCCCAGTCATGGCTGCAGCAAACAACAGAGCACAACTGCTGTCTAAAAGGCCAGGAGGAGAGAGAGCGAGGCAAGCCTGCTGGGCCCTTATAAGCCTTCTCCAATCTTGCCAACTCAGGTGTGCTGCATGAGTGCAAGTTCAGCTCCGCCCAGCAATCACCTGCACACACACAGCAAAAGAGAACAGCAGCAACACAGCTCCCTGAAAGGCCAACACAGGGCCGTAACAGTGTGCATCCTTATGCACGCCAAATGTCGTGCATAAATGTCTGAACCCCTCCAGTGAAACTCTCTCACGTCTGTCAGGGTCTTTGGGATTGACCATTTGCATGCACTTCATATTTACTGTTGGTAGGTGGTTCATTCAGCGCATAGATGCCAGGCAGTGTTTTACACAGCTATCATCCCAGCCATGCATACCTCCCTCTATGCTTTCCATGCTCGCCGCCCTCCATGCATTATTCACAGCTAAATTAAAATACCGGGCCGAGAGTGAGAGTTGCATGTTAAGGCAGCTGAGTCGGGGAGGTGCCGTCACAACAGCTGAAAGTGTCTGTCACAGAGTTATAACTTTTTTTTTTTTTTTTTTCCCATAGTTCCCCGGCAGTGCAGCTGCCTAAATGAGAGGGATTAAGTTAACTCCCTGCTTAGAGGAAGAGCAGGCCCTGGATTAGGGCACTGGGCATGGACACAGAGAGCATTCAAGCAAGAGCCACAGCTTTTTAAAAAAGAGACATGGGGGAGAGAGGAGGCAGCGGTGCACAGCCCTCACGGGGACCGGCGGCCGAGTCGCTTGAACAAATACATTGACAAGTGTAACGCCGCGCCCGCAACATGGAAAAGTGTGTCGGAGCAAAGAGGGAGAACACTGGCGGACACGCCGACAATCACAAATGTTTTTTTTTTCTTTCCATCTCCCACCCTCACCCCACTCCCACCCCTCAGCGTCCTTCTGTCATAACCTCACACACTGTTTCTCTGAGACATATAAGAATTGTCCTCTCTCCCCTAGAGCTTGGCAATAATGGATGATATTGAAACTAATATTCCAATATTTGTAACATTTACCCTATTATGATGTAGGGGGCTTTGTTTGTGGAGAATCACAGTGTTGTGCTTTTGTTAGGTAAGGTGATCAGACCCCATTATGGCTCATCAGACAAGGATATGGACTTAAAGTTTGAAAATCAGAGGCATCCTACAGGGCCCGAGTAACTGCAAGACAAACATACTGAAATACATGAATATATATGAAGTAAATCACAATACGGCAAAATCACAAATGAATCAGATTAACGTTTGGCACTTTGATTCATTTCAGTTCAGTAGCAGAATGGTTAAGGTACATAGCCACAACGTCCCCCGAGACCGGTGCATGTTACACCTCCATCTCCATCCCCCTGTGTCCTGTCTTTCTCTGTATGTTGCTGTTCAACAAATAGTCCAGGGCCTATACTGAGAAAAAGACTGTGCAAGAAATTAGACAAGTAGTTTGTATTGGTCTGATAAATCCTTAATGGAGGTGTAAAATAATTTATGCTTCAGTTTTCTCATGTAGAAATGATCTCTTCCTCCGTCTCCTTCACTGGTTTCATGTTGTTTGATCATTTCTTCCCCTCATACAGTAATATTCAGAGGTAAATGTGTGCACACCGTGTTTTCCGAGCTCTTAGCTGGGAGAGGGAAGAAAAAAAAAAAAAACCTGGGAAGGAGTGGAGATGAGAACAGGTGGTGAAACAGTGTGAGAAACACGAGGGAGAAAAACAACAGACACCTGCTCATGAAACCCAACCTGGTTCCTCCATCACATTCCAGCAGAGTTCAGCTGACTGAGCTGCTCAGACAGCGGCTGGCGAGGATACACTCAATCTCCTACACTAAATTATGCTGCCGACAGTGTGACCGTGTGAGTGAAATGGCTTTTATATGGCAGATATATTTGTAGACTTTTGAAGGCAGACACAACTGATGTTATAACAGTGGCTGTTTTTTAAGCTGTATTACCCAAATGCTCTCGAAGTTGCTTTTAGACGATCATCACAGACTAACTTTGAGCTCGAGGCCCTTTACAAAGAAGCATGTTGACTGAATTTTCGGGATAATTTTGTGGATAATGTGGCTGATAATAATACACATACACATCTATACACAATAAGGTTACTGAAATCGTGCTGACCTCCTAGACGAAACACAACCACACAGGCATTTAAAATGCATTTAGCATGAAGCCTGTATCACAAGGCTCAGCCTGAAGTGGACGTGCATGATTTTGGTGTCACTCTCCCAGAAAAAAACCTGGCGTGTTGTTTTAGCATCAGTGGGATCAACCTGCATATGTGAGTCAATAATTAACGGCCCCTCATATCCTCTGTCTTCTTCCCTGTCTTTTTCCTCGCTGCAGGGGGAGAAGAACCAGGCCTCAGTCACGTCGGCTCTGTGACATCGAAGCGACCGTGACACCGCGGCAAACCGGTGGTGACGGATGCCTTTTTGTCTTGTGCAGTCAGGGCGGATCGTCTGGCCGGTGGACGACCGTAATTGCGCCGACAGGTGACACATCTGTGGAAACCAGAAGATGATGGGGGAGACTGTTTAGATCATGTGACCTGCGCCTCGCCTTGCCTCTGCCAAGTACGGTAAGTGTGTGAACAGTTTCACTGTGACATTCGATGATGTGGGAAACAGAATGCTCTCCTTAAATTGATAATAAGCCGTAGTTTATGCTGGAATGATGCAGGTTTCAGGCACGTTAAGTAATAACTACTAAACAAATTACTTAAAAAATGAAGGAAATTATTGTTTCCTACAATTGTCATGTAGAATGTAGAAAACACCATGGCATATAAGGCCGCCTGTACAAAAAAAATCAGGATAATTCATTGTGAAATCCATCGTAATATGTGAGCAAATAGGGTTTGTGTTTCCTTGATTTAAGACCACATTACCCAGCAGCCCTGCTGCTCCCTTTCCCCTCTCCGCTTTCAGGTGGAGTCAGTGCATGTAGAAACAGAGGAAGTGGACTCAGAGTTCATTATTGTTGTTATTTGAACACTTGACATATATTTTTCTATGATCTGGACATAAGTCTTTTGTCTTCACACGTGCGCTCAAGCAAGGTCTGACCTCTGAGAAGAATTTCCCTTATAGTGATCAATGGAGTGTCACATTTTAATATGTGGATTCAACCTTGATTCAGTGCAACCTAATTATGACCTGTTCCCCTTGAATTACTCTTTGAACCTTGCCAGCGGGGCGGTGGTGTGAAGTGCGCTGTTGGAAGCAGATATTTGTATTTTTCTTGACAAACTTCAGAGAAACTTTGTAGATCTCTTCGTCATCTGTGGCCCAATTAGCAAACAAATTTCCCTGCAAACAGTGAAAGCAAAAAAAAATATATTTTCTTGTAGGTGGATCATTAGCTGGAAATAAATGAAAATCCCCCTCAGTGCTGTGTCCTCACACTCCGGCTGTTTCAAAGAGCAGCGGCTTGTTTTGGGCTGTCAAATCCCCTCGTCGTTTATTAGTCGGGGCGTCCTCGACGGGCACCGCGGAACCGAATCCCAAATCTTTGCCCCAGCTTCTCTTCTCAAACACATCTGAGCCAGCGAAGCTTGCGATGGCCCTCTTCTCCTCTAACCAGAGCGAAAGGCCCACGGGCCGAAGAACGAGATGCAGCTCGGGTTGAGCCCAGGGGAGGCGGGATCCGGTCCTATTTGTCAGAGCTTTCCATCGTCACTTTTCATCGACGGGCAGGCACGAGGAGGGAGGCGACGGGGGGGCTCTAATGTACTCGCGCTGTGTTCTTCCCCGCATGAGTGTTTTCTGTTTGGTTGCTGTCACTGAGAAAAGACACATAAGTACCCGCTCTGGATCTTCTCACACACACTTTCTCTCTCGAACACACACACTCTGCAGACGGAGCGATGTGCTCTCCAGGGCTGAGAATTCTCCCCTCTTTGTCTTTATCTGCTGGTAAATGTTGACAGGCCACTGAACCTTGATGTCGGACTGTGACAGGCTTAGCTGTTTGTAAAGTGTTGGGGTGAGAAAAGAGGAAAACAAAGGGGCCTCTGGTGTGGTGGTTAGCCATCATGGCTGCTCAGCTCGCACTGAAAGGACCTCCAAAGCCACCCCGGCTCCACCGCGGAGGCAAGCGCTCGGCTGCGCCCGGGTCGGCCGGCTCGCAGACCATTAGGGAAATGGCTGAAGGGTTCTCGTGTTGCAAACCCGGCTGCACCGTTCAAATTAATGAGGGGATTGTCAGCATATCAGAGTTGATGGGTGTGACGAGCGAGGCCCCAGTACGGATCCTGAAAACAAGAACGCTCAGGACAAAATTGACTTCAGTGAAAAGCTAAAGTGACTGTTGTGTTTGGCCTAGTTTGTGCTGTAGTTGTCAAGTTAAGTTTTCAGTTTTGGATGGAGAGGAATGCAGCTTTTATAATCACATTTTACCAGCAGTTTTATACGGAGATGAAGAGTCTTTGTTTAGGTCTCTGGTAGAACATCTCAAGTCTGGACATTAACGTTCTGTGTGCCAGAAGTCACGGAGAAATTTGAAAAGCTAAATCTAGAAACAGGCTCGTGATAGGAAGGGATTGAATTTTATGGTAAATAATTATTATGCATTTCTTGTGAAATGTGAGGTTACACCTGATGTACGTTTTGCTATCTGCCCGTTAGGGTCCAGTTAGACTGACTGTACACATTAACAACTGTGTGAACACATCTGTGTATCCACCTCGTCCACATCTGTGTTGCTTTCAAGTACATTTGGCCCTGAATACCACATTTCGACTTCGGCATGTGACCAACTAAAGAAAAACTTACCAAAAACTAATATTTTAAGAGGTAAATATGAAAATATCTGTGTGTGTATGTGGCCAAGAATAGTCAGTGGTCTAGTGGATGTCGAAATTTGGGTTTTGGATCCACAGGAGCTAAATGTGTGTTTTTGGTTTTTGGCAATTCAACACGAAATGTGTGTGAGAGACTCTGGATCTCATGACGTTTTTTCTTTTTAAAGCCACCAGCTGCAGTTCAGTTCACAGGCGCTCACCCCTCCTTGTTTGCTATGCTTCCCCTGCCTTTTTTTTTTTATTCTCTCTCTCGACTTCCTGCGGGAGCCGCGTTTCCCTCAACAAGGCGACGCGGGTCACGTCTGAACGACCAGCCAATGTGACAGTTCATAAAGACACAAAGACACAAAGGTGAGGAGAGACAATGAGGTGCGGCGCTCGCGGGGTCTCGACCCACCGGGGCACCGAGCTTTGACGGTGACAGCGTCTTCCGTCGAGGATGTCGCCCTGACACATCAGGAGGAACAATGGAGGCCGGGCTGGGAGGATGTAACTAAGCAAATTAAATCAGAGTCATCGAGGTTACGTTGAATGAAGATGAAAATGTGTCACACACCTCTGTATTGTAGCTCTGCGGCAGTAACACGGCCTAGAGGGACTGAAGAGAGAAAATTGGATTTCATCTGCCGCTGTTTCACTGAAGGAAAAGTTAAATGTGTCCTGGGTGTCCATCCCTGCCAACGTGACCACGAGTAAAAGACTTCCTGTCTGACCTTTTAGCTAAAATGCACAGATACAAAGTCTCCAATAATCAGAAGAGTAAAATTATACAGTCTTTAAGTATGGCCAGGATATGAGTGAATTGTTTCTCTTAGTTGGAGCAGGACAGGGGGTTGCTCTGAGCGTCCAGGGTGAAGTAGCGAGGGACCCAGGACTGCTCCTCTGGGCCATAAACCTCCCAGTCTGCCAGATACTGAAGGCTTCTGCTAGGGTGATGCATATCCAGGAGCCTCCGGACGGTGAATGCACGATGGTCATCCACAAGCCGGGTGGGAGGAGAGGGATCGGAATGTGAGAATGTGCGACCAGGGATGACCCCGGAGTAGGAAGAAGACAGAGAAGGTCAGCTGGAGGTCCATGACAGGTCTTTCCACATGCACAGTTTGTGTAGAAGGATATGAAGTCCCGAGGAATCCTTTGTCTCTATTGTAGGTCAATAGATGTGTCTCTTTAAGAGAATCAGGGTGTGACTGGTTCCAGGGTGACAGACAAAACATGACTTATCTGGCACTATAGCTCCCGCAGTGAGTAAATTCAGAAGCAAGCATCATCCTATGTCGTGTCAATCAGAGAATTTACTGTCTGAGGAAGTGGCAGTGTGCAGAAGGATGCAGAGAAGTTGAAACGGCTGAACTTTCTTATTTACATTTTCACCTGTTGTTGGCAAAAGCTTCCCTTCATCAGACAAAACGGTTAGTTTAAGGTTTCAGTTAACATCAGTGAAAACATCAGTCCCGGTAGGAAATGTGTTGTCATGCGTCTGTTTTGAAATCCCACTGATTAGAGACAGTTAAATGTACTGTAATGACCCCTGGCACTGTTTGATCTAAACTCAGCTCACATGGAAAAACATCCAGGTCTTTAGATAGCTTTCACACCGCTGATTAAACTACAGCTGAGCTCATCGTTTCTCCTCCACATCCTGAAGGAAACTCTTTTCTCCACACGTTTCCAGGCCAGTCCACTTGTTTTTCATTTTTTTCCCCCTCCTTTTTCTTTCTCTGTCTCTCTCTCTCTCTGTCTCTCTCTCTCTCTCTCTCTCTCTCTCTCTCTCTCCATCTCAGGGAATTCTCTTCACTTTAATTGTTTGACAGTCTTTTCCTGCCTTTATGCCACGGCCGCAGAAGGTGCCGAGGATTTTTTCCTCCCTTTTTTTTTGAGGCATTAATAACATTCCGCTCGACTGATTCCCCAGGGCACAACCTCATTATGGCTTATAGGCAGAAAAAATAAACTGTCTGTAGCGCCTGGCAGCTTTTTTCCCCTCCTTTTCTCAGAGAAATGAGGAGTTGGTGTAAAGTGCCTGCTTATAAACCACTCTTCTTGTTGCTAACTAAAACACATGTCCAGGATTTTATCTGTTTCTGTGACAGGAAGTGGCTGGCTGCTGAGAGGCGGCTGCTGTTGACGGCAGTCTGCACTGGGTGGCAGCACTGTGGGTGAGATTAGAGCGGAGATGGGCTCAGGGTTGATTTCAGTGCAGACACATGAGAAGCAGCATGTAAAATAGGGAAGCTCCTTATTTTGAGTTGGCGGTTACACCTCTTTGTAATGAATGGTATTTTGCAGTATCATCCAATGTAAAGTGTGACTAAAGTCTCTGATGTGAAAGTCATATTTTAGCAGCTGATAGGAAAGTTTGTGTGAAGCACAGACAGTAGATGGATGCAGTGAAGTTGTAATCACCAAAAAACCACTGAAAAAACAAATGCTGTGGTGCTGTGTGGAAGAGCACTGCAAAAAAATCTATAAAATATCAACAGTGTTCAAATCTGTGAACAGTAAAATGCACACTTTGGATCTGAAAAAATAGCAAGGTGCTGCAGCAGCACATTGAGGAGGCGTTCAGGATCTGCTGTTTTACAACCTGTAGTCACTTATCTGTGTTTGCAGTAGATAATTAAGAAAACCTCATTGTAAACCTCATTGTAAGGCTCAAACTAATTGAATTGAATAGTCTATAAAATGTAAGGATATAAGACATCTCAGCTCATGTACACAAGTGATGAATACACACAGGGATGGAAAGGTACAGGGTGGTATCATCAGATCCTCAGATAGTTCCACTTTAAGTCCAATCGAGCTCTGTTATTGTTATGATCAGCCACTGTAGTGACTCTTTTGCGTGGACTCTTGATTTCTTTGGCTCTGTGTAGTGGTACGTTCCTTGTGTTTGTTCCTGCAGCTGCTCCTGCGTACGCTCCCCTGTGTTCGGTTGCTCGTGTTTTGCTGGATTTACCTCTTTTGCTGTTTTGGTTCAAGTAGGACTTGTTAGTTGCCTTGAAGTTTCTGTTTCTGAGTTTTCTAAGAGTTCGTGGTCTTATGTTTATCCACAGGTGGATGTTTGTGGATACCTCTGAGCTTTGTTTCCTGGCTAAGGCAAGGATGAATTTTCAGTCTTTGGAAATATGTAGCTCCTGAAGTTAAAAACCACACCGTTTCTCTTATAAGTATAGAGCAGGTATTGTCTCCCAAGTAAGTGTTAAATAGGACTAATACATAAATTATCCCAAAGTTTAAAAAAAAAAAGGGCATTTTATCTCAACTTGTCTCAGATGTGAAGTGGGTCTTGAGTTTTAAAAGCATCAAATCATGTGAGGGCAGGCAAAGCACATCAGTATTTTCATCTCACGCAGTTTATTCAAACTGGAAGCCGGCCAGTCCTCTGCTGCTGGACACACAGCAGACTCGGGGTCAAGTGCCTTGCCTAAGGGCAGCCGGGCAGCGGTAGGTTGAGTCAGAGAGTACGTCCTCATTGACAGAGAGGAAGATTTAACACTAGAAAGGCCAAACTTGTGGTCGATTGACAGCCGCTCTGAATTTTACAAGTGAAATATTTCAACTTTGAAAACTTCACCTCTGTGACTTTGTGGAGAACCGGCCGCCATCTGCTGACCTTCACCGTGACCTTGTGTTTATGGACCGTCTTCCTCATAAACTCAACAAGGAGATTTTATTGTTTATTTGTTTATTTATTTATTTAAATCGGAAAACTCCGTGCAAAGGAAACTAGGTTTTTTCTTTCTTTCTTTCTTTCTTTCTTTTTAAAGTTATTACAAGTTGATGTTTCAGAGGCCGTTTTGAAATTTCCAGTGATCCTTTGCCGGGACCTCGTAGAAGAACACAGAATTAATGAGCAGCAGATGTAGTGTTTTATTAAACCAAACTTTCACAGTGATAGCATTCAAATATAGACTATAGCAAGCCCCGGTTTTTCTTTTTTTTTAGTTGACATTTTGATTGGAATTACTTGATGTTTGTCTTAAATAGTACATGAACAAGAGGCAGCTCTACTCACAGGCTTTCCCACATCGTACTGTAGCAGCATGGCCTAAATAAAGTGAGCTGATTTCAACAGAAATGACGGTTTTCTCAACAGTGACTCTCTGAGAGTAAAATAAAGGCACTAAATCCCACAGCAAAGGCCGCTGGTAACCGTTATCTGTACTGGCACGTTGTCTTATCTTATAAGTAAATGGATCAGGAGACGAGATGTGTGGAGATCTGTGTGATTCAGCTCAGGTGAAGAGGACCGATCAATCCCATTTGCTTTGAAGTAAACAGTAAAGTAGTCTGGTTTGGTTCGTCATTGTGTGCAAATAAAAGCTCTGCAGGATGATACTGTTGCTCAGTATCAGTCAAATGTGGCCTAATAGTTCATAGAAAAGGTCACAAAAGAGGTAGAATCTAGATTCACACCTCTAAAAAATGAATCTGAGTGCTTTTTCTATTACTTTCCTTCGGTTTCATCCACGCTGCCGCGCGAACACAAAATGACTGATGTATTGAAAGGCACAGAAGTCTGAAGTTTACAAACCCTCTCTCCTCCTCCTGTTTGACAGCAGCAGCCATAGCTTGTCGCTGCCTGAATGCGCACAGTGATTGAATGTTCAGTATGAAGCAGGTTTATCATATATACGGTGTATGCTTTGTGAGTCACGCGCAGTCTTTTTGCTGTCCAGTCTCTTTGTACTGTCACGGTTTTCGTCGTCAGAGTCTCTGCTTCTTCTTCTTCACGGAGACAAACTCCTCTGCGCTTAATGTAGATTCTGTTTCTAAAAGCTTTTCTTGCACTCAATTTATATTCATTCAGTTAAATTAAGGGTTTGGTTTGTTGGAGAGGAGTTAAGCGTCAATAAGACTTCAATCAAGCAGCATGAATTTCAGGGAGGATCCAGGCAAGGTCTGCATCAAATCCCACTAATGTGCCTCCCACACAGATTTGAACGTTACTGTTATTGAGTGAAGGGTTGTAATTAAAGGCAGGTTCACATCGATGAATGTGGGTTATTTAGCTCAAAAGATAATTTCTGGTGATGCTTTACATAATCCTTAAAATATACAAGGAAGGCCTGCTCCTGAGGAAAAAATATAAATTAATGGAAAAGCTAATGGACATGTTGATGGCATTTCGGTAAACCTAATAAGAATTGATTCTCGGTTGTGAGAACATTTTCATTCCTCAAACCTCCCCCGTGCTTTACATGTGTAATGAACCTGCCTGAGCATTGATCAAAAACAAAAATTGGAGGAGTAAATCTGCTTAAAAAGCCCGTCTCTCCCCCTCGTCTGCCTGGGCTTTGTCCTGGCAGCGAGCTGGCCAGCACTTACCGAGGTGCTATATGTCTCTTAAATGACTAAATTGCCTTCTGGCCCCCGTGCTTTTTTCCCCCCGCGACGGTTTGCGGGCATTAGTCGAAAGTTTTTCCCGCAAATATTTAATCCTCGCCGTGACTGACAATGTTGTCAGACCTCCGGACGGGTTTTACGCCGTTATTACAAGCGCTCCTCCGTCCGTGGCACTTTGGATTATTCAAGATTATGTTGTAATCCCTTTAATCCTCATTGCATTAAGATTTCAGTCAAAATACGGCAACAGTAAAGTAGCACTCTGAAGCAATGAGGTCTTAAGCAGACGTCACGATCGGGCAGCTGCCTTCATTTCCTCCCTGTTTCTCTGTATTTATTCTCCAGTCTCTCTACATTGTCAATAAGCTGAGCAACAGATATGTATTTGCTTTTCACAAGCGACAATGATTTATTCCAGGCGGTGAAAGCCATCTCTAATCACTGTGGAGGAAAACACATATTTACCAGCTCGTGGAGTCAAGGCGAGGCAAAGACAAACCGAGGGCGGGGTGCGTTCGCGAGCACACCGAGCGTCCGAGCTTCCTCCAGCCCGCGTCAGGGAACTTTTCTGATGAAATATTTGTCTCCGGCGGTGCGTCCCGTGGTTACTGTTCAACCATTTCTCCCCCAACCGACGTTCTCCTGCTGCTCTATACAGCCCTTATCTCTCCTCGCTTGACTTCCCGCCATGCCAGAGAGCTTCCAGCAGACTCCTCTGCCTGCTTCTCGAAGCTACATGAATAAAACAACCTCCAACTTTAAAACTGTGGCTTGTTTTGCCGTGTGTCTATAGAAAACTAATCCACATCGTGCAGCTGCGTGGGTCTCGACAGGATGCAAATGTGGCCAGTTTTGGATTGAGCTGAAGCCACTTTGTTTACAAATGACAATAAAAGCATGTGGATCTGGATTTAATATTGGACACGACGCAACGCGAGACCTGATCAGATCGCTCCGAGATCAGAACGCTCCTTGGCATTTCAAATAAGTACCCAAAACACAAAGTTCTATCCAAAAATCTTCAGCACAGATCCACTTACTATCTTTTTCTTTCTCAGCAAATACAGAAAAAGCTCTGGAAATTGCATGGAAAGAGGAATTTGAGTCAAGATTTTGTTTTCAAAACAATTAAGCAAAGTCAAGAATTAGCTTTTTCCGATTGTAACAGGAGCATGTGCAGTAAAACAGGGTTAAATCATTGTACAGTCAGTGTTGAGGAAAATGTGACAGCGACAGCAGAATGTCTTCCAGTAAAAACTCCTCATTTGCAGATGAGTTTAATTTCGATTTTTCTAAATGAAAGTCTGAAGGTTTCGTGATACAGTGCACAGTGTGGTCATATGTCTTTCTCTCTGTCGGACCATTTGCTGCAAAGACTTTCTCAGTTTCTGATGTATGTAGGAAAAGATGAGTGCTGTTTTCTTGTTTTTTATCTGCACTGGCATGTCTTCACCGGTGTGAAGGCTATGATCGGGTCCGAGGGAGATTTCTAACAGCATCATCCTTAATGTGATCACTGACGCCCCACTGATCCTCACCAAGCATGAGAAGAAACCATTTTTTTGCCTGCTGGAGCTGTTCTGCGTTCCTCCTTCCTTTTGCTTGATCTGGCAGATACTTGACGATTGTGTTGCTTTGTTTCGGGGGGGGGGGGGGGGGGGGGGGGGGGGGGGGGGGGGGTGTGTAGGAACGCTTCGAGGTGAAAGGAGAAGCGGGTACCCGTCGGTGCCGCGGCTCTCGACTTCAAACCCTATAAGATCTCTAACGCGCCTCAGAGTCAAACTTCAAACTAGCAGCGAATCGTTGAGAGAAGACGAGCCAGGATGATCCTGAGTGGAGCCGATCTTGTTGTTGGTGCTACAGGCCAGCCGTGTCTCCTGCCTGTGTGTTCACGTCGGTGAGTTTGCATCGACACGATGCTGCGCCGAGGTTAGCGGGAGGGTCGGCAGCCTGCGGGCCCACAGCCGGGCGGCAAGCAGAATAGAATCAGAGCAACCTTGTCTCCTACAAAATGATTTTATGTAGCACTAATGTGCTTTCCCAAATGTGCTTATGGAGGAATCGTAATTGCAGCGTGGTTTACATGCGATGAAAAGTTTTGATCCAGGAGGTGTGATCTGATCCTGGCATAAAAAAAGGGGGAAAAAGAGCAATTGAATAGCATGATGGGATGTGTCGGATCCAGTTTTCATGGAGCTTGACCCATCCTGGAGCATAAAAGTCGGCCTCTGTTTTTTTTGTTGTTAAGCACTCAGTAACTCTCAGTCCAAGAGGGTGGTGTAAAACTAAATGGCCAGAGCACTTATTGGAAAAGTATCGGAAATAGTTTGGATTTTTTTCCCGTGGTTGTTTTGGGACAGTGGGCGTCACTTTTCGAAGCCTGCGTCCAACTTAACGGTATAGCACAGTCTCATCGTGTATGTGAAATGTATACTTTGGCAGCAGTTGTGTAGATGACACGAACACTGCAGGGCTGAGGGATTGGAGCCTCCCACACTGAAACCAGTGGCACTCTGGGAACTCTGAGGCACTTTAGTAGATGCCCCAAAGTTTGGTGAACTACCTCTTGTCTCTTGTTGCCTTTGCAAAGCAGACAGAACAGAGTGCATTGTCAGGATGTCTGACTGGCTCACTGTGCTGTGAGTGTGTGTGCAGTGGGTGAAAGTAGGTTACAGTTTGCTTTTAGGACATGTATCTAACCCCCTGACCCTGGCTTGGATCCCGCTCCCAGACCCCTTCAGCAGCAGCAAACGGTCGAGGCCTCCAGGACGCGGCTGCCGGTGTCAGAGTGCACGGGCAGCCCGGAGAAGCTTTCACATAGTGGCAACGCTCAAACAGCCGCCCGTTCCTCCCTCCTCCTCCTCCTCGTTCAACCACCACCCTACAGATGTTTATTTCTCCAGCTCGTCCCCAAACTCCATATTCCTAACGACCGTCATCAGCATCATCATCATCATCATCGTCGTCTCCGTTATGTCACAGCAGATGAGCGCCCAGTCTCCACTGTTTGAGGCTGAAACGGTTTGAGTTTCGTTGAGTCAGAGCTGCGGCGAAGCCTCGGACGCCCCTGACGTTTTGCCTTTGGATGACCCGTATCATGTTGACAAAGACAACAGCGGCGGTTGCACCTCACAGACACATAAGTCACGCTGAGAAATATCGCCACGATTACACTCGAGGGTTAAATTGACATGAAGGCGACGATGGAGCGCGTTTGTCCCCCATGTGTCCAACTGTATACAGTGGGAGCTTCCGTCTTGCTTCCATTTTGTGATGTGTTGTGTTAAATTCCTGCCAGAAAAGCTGCCGGTGTAGCGAGCTTATTTGAACTAGTTTTTAAAAGAAGTTCACTTTGCTCATTAGGTTCTTTTTTTTGTCCCCATATATTTTTGGCTGTGCACAGATGGTCTGCATAGACCTTTGCAGCTACGCTGATGCAGAGAGTATAAATTCTGCTTTAAATGTTTCTTCCTTCATATGTCCTTCACATTGTGCAGCAGCTTCCCTTATTCTTTCAAAATACTGATGCACTAGCTGAGATAAACTCGACCAGTTTATAGGAAATAATGTTTTTATGGACAGAAATGTCGTGACAGGATGATTTTTGCAGTGGAACCTGTGTTAGTGCAACTTGAGTCATTCATTGCGGCTTCGTGTGTCCATCTTTGAATTGCCACTTACTCATTCTTCTTGTGTTAGTGTTTCACAGTTCATCTGGGCTGTTTCCTGTGAGCTTTTAAAACTTCACAGAGGGTCAACTCTGAGTCTTTTCTTAGCGTTATCTTGGGAAATGGAACACAAGTGCAGCAGTAGCGCAGTAGGTTGTGGACAAAAGCTGGAGGCTTGAGCTGTGTCTGCATGTCTGAGATTTGCAGCGAAGGAAAACACAGGTCGTCAGTGTTTTTTAGGCCGGTATCCGGAGAGGTTTCCAGGGAGCACTTGCGTGAAATGGGCGAGATGTTCCCGCCAGCGCACTCGTGTTTCTTTTCCAGTTTATACGAGTCGCAGTATACACATGCCATAACACAGAAATATTTTGTCAATAGGCATATACAAAGCACTCTTTGGGCCACAGGAGAGCCATGAGAGAGTGTCCAATGTTTTTAAGAGGTCGATTCAGTGTTAAAAACAATGGGCAGTAAAAAAATCCCCTCGCTGGAGGAAAATAGCCACTTTCACCGCGGCTCCCAGGATGAGTGTTTACACATGCTCAGCTGGATCCGTCGGACCCCACCTCGCTGCCGACCTGCGCCGCCGTACAAATAAACAGGAAGGCCACAGGCACTTGGATGAAGGCCACACTCATAATTCACCGAAAGCAGTATATTTTACAGAGGGCCAGGGCGCTTTGGTGTGGCTCCAGCAAAAGGAATAAACTGTTAATCCATAAAAAGGCACGCTGGTTATGCGATACACCACTTAGGTGCCATCTGAAGGCTCCATATCCTTTTAGCACTGGCCCTCTGTGAGCAGCGCCAGTTGATTTGGACGGAAGTTAAAAGAGAACTGTTAACAACAGGGATCGTATAACACGGACGTTGAGGTTGTTTGTTAGAGGCATATTTATGTGAACGAAGGGGGGAAACTGCAGTTTTGAAAAAAGCCGGACACTTTATTGCTGGGTTCAGAAAGTACTCGAATGTAAAAATGGCCAAAACAGCTGGCAGCTCAATGAAGTTCTCTCCACAAAATTACTATTTCCATCAACCACCGACTGTTACCACATGTAATTTAGCACGATGTTGAAATCTGACACCTCTGGAAGAAGCTCTGATTGACAGAAAGCGTTTATCTCGTTAGCGTGAAACAATAGCAGGAAATTGCCTCTAAAGCCGCCGTTTTCAGACGCTTCAAGTTGTCTCCGAGCCGAGCGACTACTTTTTTTTTCTCTCTCTTCTTCATTTAAAAAGCCAAACTGTGCCACAAAAGAGAAAACGGTCCAGATCTTCTCTGCTGCTCTTAGACGCTCAGATGAACGCAGTGAACATGAAAAGCAATCTTCAAAAGCTATCTTTATCCCCCTGCAGTTTGAAGTGCCCAAATTAAAGTTGCATACGGATGCCATCGAGACGCGAGCCACTCGGGGAGATTAACGACAACACGAGGCGTCTCCGCATTCCTAAACCGCGCGCGTCCCTGACGTCCACTCACAGCCACACAGATCAGGCCGCGATAATCTGAAATTGCCTCCTTTTCAAAGATCACTAAGTCCAGAGTCGGTTACAGTAGAAAGCCAGCGTCGTACGGTCAGCGTTACATGGAATTATCCCGCCAATCAGCATCACAACCAGTTCCTACTGAGCAAAGTCAAGAATCATATCAACATATTACTTACTGAACGGAGTTATGAAGTTGTGATTTGTATGATCCTGTACATATCAGGAAAAAGCTAAATGATCAGCAGTTTATAAATAGCTGGTGTACATCCTACAGCTGATTCATATTTACAACTCCAGGTGTATTATTGTTGTGGAAAAGCCCTTTATTAATGATCCCATCAGCTTTTTTTGAGTGCAAAACTAAATTGTGGTCATTATAAATCAGGAGGCATACGAGTCTTTCTCTGTTGTAGTCCTGCTGCTTCATTGCAACAAGGGCTCAGAGGTCAACAAGTCCATGTGAGGTCCATTTCTCATCCTGATAAAGTAAAGAACGAAATTTTCCTAAAGTCAGAGTCAGTTTACTTCACATTGTGAAACTCACAGGAATCAGGTTTAGGGAAATGAACCCAAGGCCAGTGAAGGTATCACCGACAGAGTCAGCAGCAACTGAAAGCAGATACACTAAATTGGATCAAAGCATTAGAAATAATAAAAGGGAAAAAAAAAAAACAGAAATGGAGAGAGGCCCACAGTTTGATTCCTAAAGCTTTAATTGTAAATGATTAAGCATTCATGACCCTTCCTAAAGTAGGCCCTGTCGGAAAGTGTTACCAAATGTTGTGAGCAATAAATCCACAGCTGAAGGTGCATTTTGGCCTACATTAGGCCATCAGGACATACCGGCCGGGCCACAACGGGGCAGCAGGAAATATTTCACAATTAAATATACAACAGGATGGGGGGAAAGGGCTTACAAAATACACCTCTTTTGCAATATAAACAGGATTTTCATCTAAATTGTGTACACAGACGCAATAGTTCAGCTGGAGAGCCTCAGGTCTTAGCTCACTAATATGGCAAACAGCATCGATGCGGAGATCACTCACGCAGACCCCAAAGTAAATACAAGGCCGCGATTCATCCAAGGTAACAATTGAGGTTGTGTACGATATGATGGAATGTACAACCCCCCCCCCCCCCCCCCCCCCCATTAAACGCTAGTTCAAATATTTATATTTCTTTTTGGTATAAATATAACAGAAAGTTTCACAGTTCTGGCATTGTTTGGAAGGGCAAGGAACCCGCGCGTGTTATAAATGAGAGCTCAGTGACAGGTGGCGATGCAAAAATGAAGAGCGTCGAGGCCCGAAGGTAAACAGAGCCCCGTAACAATACGGACTGATGTGTTTGGAAGCGAAGCGGCGGACCACAGCGACGTGGCGGCATATTTCACGAGACTGAGTCAGAGTTTTATTGCCCCGGTCAGGCGGTGAAGGAGAGGTCCACACACACTGAGGGAACAGCTCTTGTGTCCTGGATAGATTACACTTTTTTTTCCCACGTTTTGGCGTTTTGTTTTGGTTTTTTGGGGTTTTTTTTTCATCCTCAGAACATCCACAGATTTAAACATTTCCAAAGGGAAAAGTGTGTGTGAGAGAGAGAGTGAAAATTCACACACACAGAGTCCGAAACTCTGCTCATACTGTACAGACCAGACACACGCGCACACACACACTTCTCACCCTCACTGACACAAACACACATATTTCCATCACTGGATTGATGGAGATCTTTACAAACTCCATCAGTTCCCAAAGTCACATCTGGACCCGAAGCTAAGTGCTAACCCTACATTAGTATAACTGAAATATAACTGAACGTATTGTATGTTGCTCTCTTGAGTCGCCAACTGTACATGGGCAGCACAAAGCCTGACGCCTGCTGCAACCTGACCAACCTTCTTGTGCTGGTCTTCATCCCCTCTCTCTCTCTCTCTCTCTCTCTCTCTCTCTCTCTCTCCTCACAGGCTCTTACTAGATGACACCTGAGCAGGACAAATGACAACCATGTGACCGTGATGCCAGTGGAGGAACATCAGGTGGAACATCACCTTCAGGTAGGATCCAGTCCTTGAATTTAGACGCAGTTGATTTGAGTCAGGACCACTTAGCAGTGGCACGTGGCACATGTCAAACCACAGATCCACTGTTTTCTGTGAATGGATGGCGACTGCCTTATTTTGCTAAATTTGTGATATCAAACATTCAGGCCTGTCCTCGCTGCTGCCCAGGAGCAGCAAACGCGCGCAGGCCGTCGTCCTGACGTGCATTTTCATGGTGCCTGGTCCCCATAATGAACCCGGAGCTCGAACAGTGTCTTAAAAAGCCAGATTCTGGCTGGTCGACCTGGCACGAGCGCACAGATCAATAGGAGGCAGCTTTGATAATTGCTCGGCGCTTCATTAAAAGCACGACGAGCTCGTCAAGGATGCCCCCTCTTCTTGCCGCAGATTGGGCCACGTCACATCAGAGGCCAGATTAAAAAAAAAAAACACAACACTCTTAAAAGTTCTCCCCTTCTCTGGCTGTGATGGTAAACACGTTCTGATTGGCTTTAGGAGGAGATGAGCGAAGTATCAAAGGCAGTTAATTTGCCCAGTTAGGAAAATCTGTCAGTGCTTAGAAAAACCTTAAGGAGGAGCACGCTGTCGACTTAACTACAACGTGACGCGTCCAAAAGCCATGACCGACCGTCTCCATCTTATAGAATAGTTAGCTCGCACCAACAGAATCTCTTTAATCAGCTGCAGTTTCTCTTGAATTCTTTAAAAATGAGATTGCATTTGCTAAAAAAAAAAAAAAAGAAAAAGAAAAACCTCCTAATGCTACTCACTGCTAGTGAAATGAGGTTCATTAAGGTTTTGATGTGACTGGATAATCACCCTTCAAAATATAAGCAGAGCTGGTAAACATGAATTATCAGGGGAGGAGGAGGGGGAGGGGGAGGAGGAGGGGAGGCAAAACCCTGCAGCAGGACCTCATCGGTAATGCAAAACTTTAATACTCACGACTGAAGAGGCGCGACGTGCCGAGGTGTAATGTCAGCTATCGATTGATCGGCGGTCGGGTGTCTCAGCGTCAGGCCCCATTGACATTCTCTCATCTTACGATGGAGGGAACTTGTTATATCTGTTTACGGCTGCGCGAATGTGCCGGGAATTCCTCGTCCCGGCGGCAGCTCGCTCTTCTCCTTCCCCCCCTTTTTCTGGGAAGGTATCGTAACGGATCTTTTGGCGCGTTGTCCGCGGCTCGAGCTGTTGACTGTAAGCGCAAAGGCAATTGATCACCGTCTTCCTCCCCCTCCACAGCGCACGGACACCTCAAACACACCGACATATAATCACACATGCAAACATACACAGCATTTAAAGAGCCGATAAGCCTGGAAACTCGCTGGTTTGAGTTTCTGTTCAGGCTTTCGAAGGCCAAAGCTGTTATTTTTAGACCCATGTCCCCACATCCTGCAACATCTGTACATTTTGAACAGCGTAAGGTCTAATATTGACTCGCCCATAGCAGTAATCAAGGCTTGGAGCGCGGCTCCGGTGGCATATTTCTGTCCATATTGGACACTAGTCCGAGAGAGCAATAAATGAGCCCAGCTTGAACCAGACTGAAGCTGCCCTGAGTCCGTTACAATTAACTAGTCTGTGTTACGCTGTCACAAGGTGGTGGTTGTTGTTGTTGTTTTTTGAACATGATTTAACCGCAGTATTTGTATGTAATTTATGAAACATAGTTTGTCAAGCAGCAGTGTTTTCTTCTGTTTTCATCTTATCGTCTCGTGACTCCTCAAACTTGTAACAGTTGAACTCTGTCTCTGGAAACACTGACACCTCTTTCTGTGCCACTCAGACCTCCCGCTCGGTCACCGTCGCCCACCTCTCTCCCGCCCAAACGCTGACCTACAGATGAGCACGTGACGTATCACACCTCCAAAGCGTGCTCTTCATGCATGCATGCACGCCTGCACACGGCGCATATGTATTTTCTCAAAACAAAATTCCAAACACCCGGAGCCGAGCGCGTGTTGTTAGGTGACAAGTCAATGCCACCCCCTGCTCCCCCTCCTCCTCCCCCCTCTGTATAAAAATAAAAACACAGAGAGAGGTGGCGGGGAGCGTCTACACCCCCCGGTCCATCGCTCTCAGCAGGGGTTATTGATTGTGACGTGCGCTCGCAGTGCACCTTCCCAGTCGCCTGTCAGCCAGATGCATGCTGGCAGGTCCAGTCCTCCCCCCCTTGACAGCTCCCGCGCGGCAGGGAGGTTGCAGGGGTGGTGACGGTGTCGGAGGGGGGAGGACAGAGGCGTTTGTCAGAGAGCAAAACAGAGGGAGAAAGACAGCCGGTGGGGCCTCGGCCCTCAGTTTCTGCCCTCTCCACGGGCCTACAGAAGGTGAACCTCGACCCCTCGACCCAAGTGGACCCCGCTCTCGTTTGCGTCGTCGTCGCTACAAGGTGAGCGGAGGTTACTCAGGTCTGTCACAGTGGATATTGTCTGGTTTTTCACCCTCAAAAGCTCCTCAGGATAGGGATGAACCGTTTCAGCCTGTGCTCTACAGTACTGTCGCTTTTCACTGCCACCGCCCCCCCCCCCCCACAACTACCACTACCACCACCACCATCACCATCACCATCACCACCCCCCCCCCCCCCCCACTGTCCTACTCTCACTGTAACAACCAACCAACCCCCCACCTGCGCAGCTTGTTTAACGCCAGCGTCTCCAGAAGGTGCATCGGCGGCTGAGACAGGTAATGAGTTAGCTCGGGGGAGGCCGACATGACTGCACGCGTGTGAGAGTGTGAAATTACCTGACACAGCTTTCATCGACGCAAGGTGCTTCCGCCGTCTGTGTGTTCGCAGCCGTGGGATTTGTACACACGTTCACACAGAGAGAGAGAGAGAGAGAGAGAGAGAGAGAGAGAGAGAGAGAGGAGGGAAGGAGGGAACAACATATGCCGTTTGGTGAATGCTTTAATCCAAACCGCCTAATGGCATAACGAGTGTACGATGGGACTCTGTTGGCAGTGTGAAAAGGGCCCTCGTGTTGCACATTGTGTATCAAAAGATAGCTGTGAGAAAGGGTCAGGGATATTTCTTTATTGGGAAATTGTCTTTGGAACCGGTTAGAGCAGCGTGAAAGCATTTACAGCATCGGCGATTGGCTAAAAAGTTCAGAGGTGGAAAGCTGTGATAGTTACACAGGTAGCAGTGAAATCAAACTGTAGTCTGTTTGACGTGCAACTTTAAACTGTGAGTTTAGTTTAATTGTCTATCTCAAGGATTTCATATTGAACCATAGCTGCCTGCAGGCATCAGATGTACAATGTAAGCTTGAACTCGCTCAACGTCAGCTGCATCATTTCGTTAGCATTGACTAAACTTTTAACCGTTCTTGCCTTCACTGAAGCTCATTTGACTAAGATCTTATTGGTCTTTTTCTAAGCAGCACATTATGGTACAGTCCTAATGAATCCTCTGTAGTATCAAAGTCTTTAACAGAAAGGTGAACAAGCCGCAGAGGACTGAGAGTAATAACCAGCACGGGGTGGGACAAGCCTGAAATACTAAATGGATCATAAGTAATAATCACCGCAGGGTTGCAGACAATAAGCTCCCCCAACCCCCCACCCCCCACCCCCTCCTCAGTATCTCCATCCATTCGTCTTGGAAAAGGAAATTACTAAATCCAATACAGTTCGATAAAAATCTGGCCTGTCTGGATCAGCTGCTGGAGGATAATGCAGCCCGATAAAGGCGCTCGTTTCCGGCAGCACGCCATCCGTCATCCGGGGGTCGCTCCCCTGGTCAAGCTGTCTGCTGCTCCAGCAGATGACTGCAGCAGTTCGGCGGCTCGCTCCACCTCGTGGCCCTCGGCGGCAGACGTTCCCAAGTTTAGCTGTTAGCAAAGGGCCACTCTGTAACTGTACAAGCTGAGGGAATCATCCAGCTGCTCCGGGCCAGGTTCAACTGTTAATAGGTTCCACTAACTTTCTTCAGTTGCTGATTCAGATATTGTAAGAGTGGGAGCCTTCTGAGATAAGAGTTCGTTATGTTGTTGTTGTTTTTCTGGGTGGTGGTTGAATCACTTTGGCTTGAACTGAGCGAGTAATGTCTGTGAAGATTCGTAGTTGTTCGTGGCATTGTATTTCTAAGTGTTACACAAAGGCAACTCTCATCTGAAGGGCTTCTGCAGTTCTGGCTGAGTGGTTTGGGAGTCCAGGTATTTACCTCGACGTGGGGCCGTTAACACCTTGTAAGGTGTAAGCCGATTCCATGAGCACCACATTGTGAGTTGCAGTTCAGTGAATTGCATTCAGTGGCTCACAACCTTTTCCTCTAACTCTTAATGCCGCTGCGTGTGACGGGGTGGCTGTATTTGAGCTGTGATTTGTCCTTGATATGAACTGTATGTGGTACTATTGTGACCTCTGACCTTTTCGGGCCTTACTATGGATTTTTATTACAGTTTACACGTTGGAAATGTGAGCATGTTTCACTGTGGCAGCAGTTTGAAGTGGCTCTGGACGGGAGCTGCGGCCGAATACCTGAGACGTAGCGTAATCGAATATGCCGAGTGTCCCGCAGTCTGACCTCTAGCTCCTCACAGCTGTAGGCGTGTGTCGTCGGCAGGAGAGAGACACACTAACAGTGAGGACAGAGCGGTCGTTCACTCTTAAAAGTGCAGTTTATTAAGGGTTAAGAGAACCGCTGCACACCTTAAGTGGCTTAAGTCATTGCTAAAGCATGTAGGATGCATTACCCAAGACCTGTAAATGAGTCTTGAGAAACCTAAAGTGAAGTTACACAAGGCTCCAGTGTGTAGAAATAGGACACAGAAATGAATACTAATCACCTATTACAATGCAGATTTGCTTAACAAGTCTCTGCGCGCGGCCCGAGGGAGAACAGGACGTGTCGCCTTTTACTGAAGGTGCCGCCTGACCTCTGCGCGACCCGCCGTTAAAGAGGGACAAATGTTGCTGCTGTTAATGAGCAAAGAGCAGCGGAGCTCATAAAAAGGTGTAAATATTAGGACACTATCAGAGACGCGGAGAAGAAAGAGGAGAAAATGCAGTGTTGGTAAAGTGGAGTGTCAGCGTGTGGAAATAGAAAGCAAAGGGAAATGGGGGAGAGAAAGAATCAGCAGATAAAAGGAGGCTGTGTGCTGTAACATGAGAAGAGGAATCAGATGAATTGAACATTAAATGCCAAAAACAAAAAATCGTATAGATTTGAAATAGCTGTAAGTGATGTAAAAGTGGTTACAAATACAACCTGAACAATGTGAATTCATCCAGATTGTTGTGGATTGACATCATTTGTCTTCAGTTTCCGATCTAATCCCGGTCAACCTGTCCTAATCAGTGTCGGTTGAAAATCTACAGTTTTGCTGCGGCGCTCTTTGTTTGAGTCGATATGGACCAACTCTGAGTGATCTGACTCGAGAGGCCACTCTGGTCACCCGCCCACCCTTCTGAAGCCCACCAAGGCCGAATAATGTGAGCGTCTCAATTCAATTCACGTCCCTGCCGCAGCATTTCAAAAGACACTTCATTTCATACTTGTTTACGGCTCTCTCTGGAGATCTAAAGTTCAAAATCGCATGCATTTTTAATTCCAAATTAAGCCAGGCTAGGAGGAGGAGGTGGAGGAGGAGGAGGAGGAGGAGGAGAGAGGGGCAAAAAAATTCATGTTCACTTTGCCACATTTTGACAAACATGACCTCCCCTCGCTGGGGCGGAGGGATTATGCGGAACAAAAGTTGGCCCACTCGCCGTACCAGGGCTTAAGGCTATTGGGGCGACAGATTAGAATATCTTTCACCCTCTCAAGGAGATAAGAGAGACGCAACCATCAGGAAACGGTGCAAACATAATGAACTCGCGATCTCGCACCACCAAAGAGCACGTGTGAAGTCGAGATTCATAAATCTTCCAAACAGTAATGCAGATGTGTGGATTTTTTTTTTCTCCTCGTCCCTGTTTCAAAAAGCACTGCTTATGCATCTGCTAATGCTTAAAACATGATCTGGGTTATCAAAGGTTGGAAAAATCTTGCCGCTCATTGTCTTGTCCCGGAGGAGTCCCCTTCCTGCCAAAACCATCACCCCCGGCTTGGCCGTTGTGTTACTGTGTTTAGTTTCTTATTATCCCAGATAATTGCAAATATGTCAGTGGTGTCACCGCGCGACGTCCAGCGACGCCGGCATGTCGGCGAGCGGTGACACGGTGATATATCTCACCCTCTCTCGCTCTCAATTAGCTCCCGGTGCTCCAGGTTAATGGAACTTTTGATTGGGGAAAACACGGGTTTCCCGGACGCCCGGTTTCCTTGCGGACGGGGTGTGCGTGGGGTCGACCCCGTCCTTATCTGCTGCTGCAGAAAGACGAGTTACTCTGCTGCTGTTATGAAGAAGTACCTAAGTGGCCAACCACCATGCGTTTTGTTTGGCCTCCTTTACATTGTACTTGGACTTTGTAATAATGAAATGAAGGCGTTTACTATAAAAACTCAAAGTGTAATAAAGTTTAGGCATTGCAGTCAATTTGATAAAGATAGTTGGTAAATAGATTTGACAGCAGTGAAATAATAATAATAATAATTGTACTGCTGTTTTCACAGAGGATTTTTGGCTGCATAGAGATAGATTTAGAAAAGAATAAGAACTGTTGGTGTTTGATTTGTGTGTTGGATTGTCAGACTCTTCTTTAAGGGACTCAGCAGCAGCTGATAGTAACAGAGCTGTGGTGGACTTGTTTTTTTCCTCCCTTGATAATTTGTACGGAACTGTACAGGAACTGTGTGAGCCAGGTCTAAGCACGTGAGGTCTGTAAGTCTTTCTTGGATTGAATCGTGAGATCTCCTGTTTCCTCTCACAGCAAAAGCAACAGTCTGAGACATAGGCCGCAGTGAAAGTGGCATCAATGATGAGGTTGTATAGAGTGTGGCAGTTTTTAAGTTGTTTCACCGTATTCCTGTTGATGTGAAGTGAAAATGTAGCTGAATGTGGTCAATTATTTATCAGAGCGAGTAAAGACTGTGGCAGGTATGAGCGGACAACAGCAGAGTAATGAGAGAATGTGCAGCTACTGCTGAGTCAGTATTGATGTCACTTGTGCATTGTCTTGATTTCAGTGTGTTTTGTGATTATGTGTGACCGTACGCAGATTTTTGGGGGGTTGGGACGTGGTTTGCAGTTTGTCCCGGCTTCACCAAATGGCCACCAGAGAGAGGGAAGTGCGGGGTTTCCTCCTCGGCGGCTGGACAGCGAGGTCAGCGAGATTACCGGACACACAGTCAGCCTCGCGTTCCACATCCCTCTGCGCAAACCTCCTCCGGCCAAACAAAAGCCGCTATCAGAGGATGACACGAAACACCGGCCCGCGGGGCATCTTCCTCCTCCTTCCTCCTCCTCCTCCTCTTTGTCTTCCTCCTTCCTCCACGGCTCTGGAGGAAACGCATCACCGAGTTTCACTTTAGCTTGTTTGCGGCCATGTTGGAGGCAAGGTGACAAGAGCAATACAAGAGACACATTCCTGTAATTTCCAGAAAGAGCTTAAGGTGGAATTGTTCTCCAAGGGGGAAAGCTGCCACCTCTCTTTCTTCTTCCCCTCCTTCCCCCTCCATTGACCTAACTCGCCCAAAAAGAAGGGGGAGATTTACCCACATACACGCAGAAGCACACACACGCACACACACAAACAACCCTCCTGAGGAATGGCTGGCGAGCAGAAACGCGCCCTGACAATCTCCCCTTCCCTCCGGCGGCCGGATGCCAGAAACGAGCGCTGTTCCTTCGGAGAGATCTTTTACTGAAGATGCCAGGGATTAAGAAAGAAAAGACTGCAGGACACTGCTGTGTCACCTAGCATTAAACAGCCCTAAACTCTCTGGTTATGAGATACTCGGTGCAAAATAGGTCAGACTGGGCAAAAAAGGGAAAAGGGGTAGTTTTGATTTCTTGTCCATTTTATTCACCGTGTGTTGCTTTTTTCCTCTGAGCCCCGATGTGTCTGGACTCCTCTCTTGGTGGCTGGTGCCTTTGCATGGTCGTACATGTGTGCGTAAATCTGAGTCATTTTTACAGACAAACTGCACGTGATAAACCATTTTTAGGTTCAAACTGGTCCAGTTTGAATACAGAATACAGTTATGCAAGTTGAAGTCATGTAATGGCATAAATTTGAGGATCCTTATTTTGTCATGTAAGAAAAGCAGCAAGTTCTCAGCTTGTATTGGTTGGTCAAAATAGTGTCTGGGAAACAAACAGGTGTGCTGCTGAGGTTAATGAGAGCTTTACCAACAACACCAACATCTGATGAGGAGATAGCTGTCGGGTCAAGTCCTGCTTTTCCCAAACGGAAACTTTGAAAAGGTCTTTGGTTTTTTGGTGAGTCTTTTTAATATCTTTTTTTTTTTCTTGCAGGAGTGGCAATGGAAGAAGTGGAAAGACATTTTGCAAGAGTGATGCAGGTTTGGAGGGCAGGTAAGTTTCAACTTTGACCTCTACAATGTGTGTGTCCTGCTTTCAAGTAGACGTGCATCATAACGCAGTGTAACGTGGTAGGAGATAGAATTCAATCACTGGGTCACCAGGATGTCCTAAAAAACGTGGTTGTCCTAAAAAAGCCATTGTTGGTCTTTTCAAGTCGTGCCTGGTCTTTTTTAAAGACAAGTGGCCAGAAAGTTTCCCGTCGTCTTTGTCATCTGTGCTCGGCCCGCTTTGAATAATTCAGGGGCTGCCCGGTTGAATGCAAGCAAACGGAATAAAACATAGATAGTGATGAGGCATAAATATGAACAAACAGCATGTAAAAGCATTAAGGAAACATCGAGCGTGGGGAGTTTGAAGCGACAGTTGAGGACAGTGCGTTTGACTGGTTGAATGCCCCCCCCCCCTCAAAATCACACACACGCACACACACATTTCCTTCACCCCCCTAATGATGTGTGGCCTGTCAGAGAGAGACGCAGCCAAATTACATTCAGGACAACAAAGCCTTCGACCGAGGTTTGCTCTCTCTGTGCAACACCCCGCAAAACAATAACTGGGATTCAGCAGCTGCAAATTGCACTAAAATTTCCCAGTCTCTTTTTGTGAATTATTAATGAGAGCCAAACCAGAAAAGACAAAAAAAAAAAGAAGGGGGGGTATCTCCAGCATGCCCGAGCAGTGGAGAATGCTATAAAGCTGTAATTATGCCAGAGAATGAGAAACGGAACAAAGTTGTCTGAGCCAGAAAAGTCGAGGCAGAAACGGAAACTAAGAGCTGGAAATTTAGAGCTGGGAGGGCGAAGAGAAAAGTAGTTTTATTACATATGCAAAATGCCAAAGCCGCAGGATCGACACACAATTAAAACGAGGATGAACGACGGCATTAGCACCCGCGGCCGTGAGGTTTGTTTTGTGTGAAAGTGAGGAGCGATGTAGAGGCAGGAGAGGAGGTCAAAATGCCCAAATATAACAGGATGTGTTGTGGAAACTGCAAACATGTCGACTTTTTAGGAAATATGAAAAACAGCCTTGTGTCCCAGCAGGAGTTTGAAACCATTCAAAGGCAAAAGCCTTCAACAGAGAAGTAGCTGGTGACAGGAATTGTCTTGGCAACATGTTACCTGATGCCTGTTTATGTAAGAGTGTAATGTAAGGAATTGATAACAGAATATAAGACGGTGCAATATTAGGAGATTGTGACTGTCTGTAGCTACTGTATTCATCTATATGAAAATGAGTGGTGCAAGTTATTTGGAGCACTATATGCAATATTTACATCTACAGTGCAGAGTAGTGCATGTGTAAAGTGGAAGTACTCAAAGTAGAAGAGGAACCATTTTTCAAATAGTCCAAAACTATAAAAAGTATATGTGACAGGCAAAAGTTTTGTCGTTGATGTTAAATGTAGCAGTGTTTCTCCCCAGCGGCTATTGTGCAGTGTTGTTGAGTTTGTTGTTGTTTTTTTAGCAGTGTCAAATCTGCAAACCTCTCGGTGGACACTTCCCATGGCAACCGGCGTTGCTAAGAGATGCGCTGTTACCTTCTGTGGTTCGACTGACCGGAGCACATTGTAGAGCTCTGTGATCCAAGTTTGTGCAACATGCAAAAGCGGAACTGTTCTTAGTGTGTGTGCACGAGAGACACAGAGACACACATTTTCACTGTTGTGTTGTGTTTTGGTATAAATGCAAAAGTGGCAGTTAGAGTGCCTGCCATCTCACTCTGTCTCTCTGTGTCTCTCACACATACACACACACACACATGCGGTTCAACCGAGGGCCTGGTATGGATCCTCTGCTCACAGGAGGCAGCGGTGTCCCTCAGGGATCCATAACCAACTAAATACCTCTGAGAGAGAGAGAGAGAGAGAGAGAGAGAGAGAGAGAGAGGAGAGTGCAGCTTGCTTTTCCAGCTGGGCCTCAGCCCTCTCTCACTAACTGTGTGTGTGTGTGTGTGTTTGTGCCTGTGTGTGCAGAGAAGGAGGAGGACCTAGGGCCCTGGTGTCAGGCTCAACTGTTCCAGGGTCTGGAAGTAAAGTTCAGATCTGAATAATGACTTGTCAGTATATTGGAGTGAGTATGTGATCTATGAAATAGATAGATAATATAAAGAAAAGTCTTCACCTTCTGATAGAGATGCCAAAGCCTCTGACAGTGCCACAGTGTCCTTTTATTTGACACAGATGGACGTTTACCTGACACGTTTCCTGTTTTGTTGGGGTCAAAGGTCTGTGTGTGCGCGCGTGCGTCTGTGTGTGTGACTCCGGAGTTCCAAAGTGGATGATGCTGCTGGTTTGGATTTCAGGTCTTTCCTGGTACTGGTCTGCCCTCAACTGGCTGCTTGGTGGAAGTGTTGCAGGTTGACTGAGGTACAGAGGGGAAGTTGTTGTGAATAATGCAAATGGTCAAGCTGCGCGCGATCCTGTTCAGCACGGGATTGTGCATGCGCGAGTCCTCTTTTTTTCCTTTGTTCTAAATGTGTTGAGGCCATATTGCATGTTAGTGTTCCCACTGTTGAAATGTTATGCTTTTCACGTTCAGTCACGTCCGATTGTTTTGGTGAGTATGGATTTGCGTGCTCTGAAAGGTAGTGGAAAGATGAAGGTGTGTTTTCGTATATATTGTAGACACGGTGGTCTGGGCAGCGCTACGTCTTCATCCTGTCATGTTGGACTGAGTGGCCACTGTGGTGAGTCCCAGTTGAAAAGTGACACTTGTTCACTGCTGCAGCTAAGGGTCATTCTGGGTTTGTGTATGTGCAACTGGTGTGTATTGCTGAAAGTCAGCATCTGCCCCTGTGTGTGAGTGAACCGGTGTGCGTGTGTGTTTGTGTTTTAGAGGTCCTGTCACTCCCATCTCTTCCTCCTCCTCCTCCTCCTTGCAGAGTTCAAGGTCGCCGTGTGGCTATTTCCAGCTCGTCTTGGCTTGGATCCTTGTCGCAAAATGACAAGGTAACGCAACTCGGGGGGTCAGCTGTGTTACAGGAACGCTTCCACGGATCTGGAGAGAGGAAATCAATGCCGCCTGACAGTGTCTTGAGGATACTCTGACCTGAGCGGACCATGACAACCGCACACACGACTGCTGTTGTGTCTACACCATGAGAGCAGACACTCTTAGTACAAACACAAGCTGTAAGCAACTCGAGCTCCCTCCGGCCGTCTGTCTGTCTGCAGCGGCCTCCATCGGCTCTTTGTCGTCTTTTCTCGTCGAGGCGTGTGCCGAGGAGGTGAGCGACCACATGCACCATCTGCCCTGTCCCGACTGCTTCCCTTGCACGCGTCCTGAGAGGTTTGAATGTGCAGCGTCTTTGTGGTCCAACGATGCCTGTAAGCCATTAGACTCACTCCCAGGTCAGCGAGCATAGTCCCTGCGAGCGAATTACAACAGGGCCTGTAGTTGTCTGCACCCCTGCGCCCCGCCCCCACCACTCCCCTGTGTGGAAACACACAGCCATGTGTGGAGGACGGCGGGAGGGTCGCGCAGGGGGCGTATTTCTGACCAATGTGCCATCTTCATAATTAGCTCGGCAGCAACATATGAAACATTAAACACGCCGGGCGCCGACAACAATCAAAACATTTCATTTGTTGTCAATTATTCATTACTTTGAAGGTTCTGAAGGGGTCGTTAATATGGAAATAAGCTTGCGATGCTGACAAGGTTGTAGTATCGGATTCCAAATCATCTGAGCACCCCTTGCTTTTTTCTTGTAGGCTAATATTTTGTCTTTTCTATTGTGATTCTGTGTCTTATTCATGAGGCCTCTTCTTCAAACGGAGCCATTTTTCGGACTGAAAAACAGGCTGCTTTGATCCACTTTGTTCAGGGGAGGAAAGCTGTGTTTGAATTTGGAAGTCTTTGATAGTGTCAAAAATGTGGGAGAACGGGCCAAAAAGTTGCGCCCGCTGTGAAATGTAAACCCTGTTCAACCGAGGTTGCGGAGCAGGACGTCATCACCGGGACGGCGGAGACCCCTGAAGATGACCCAGCGCGGGCGCAGCGAGGCCCGAGCCACGGCAAGGTCAGAGGTCAGTGTTGTGGAACATTTCATTTTTAACACAGCTCTCAGCTCTCAACAGTCAGCTTGTGTCCAGATCAGCCATTCAAATACCGTGTGGAGTCGAGTTTGGGCTCAGATGTGTCAATTGTATGTTGAAGTAAAATCTCAGAAGACAGTTACTGTGTCAAGAGTGTTATTTCCCTTGTCATCAGGAAGAATGTCTTTTCCCACCACAGTGCACCGTAAACAGCGGTCCTCGCAGAAGGCACGACTCCGGGTTCTTCGGGGTCACGTCAGAGCACGTGCAGTCCGTTCCAAGTTCTCGTCCTCCTTTCACAGGATGTGCTTTCCTGACACGCCGAGGGAGAAAGGGCAAGGCGTCGACGCGGCGGCCGTGCGATTTGGAAATCACGGCGAAGACGCCCCAAGCCACCCGGAGCATTCTCGGCGACGGTAACGCGCTCCAACAACCGCGTGGCCGAGTGTCGAAATGTGCGCACGACCTCTCGTCCCGGCTCGTCCCACCAGCGCAGGCGGCCTCTATACCTCCGCTGCCTACCTGAAACCAAAGCAGTCATCATGGAAAAGCGACATACATGCATACACGATCCATTGGGAAAAGTATCAGTAGTGTCGTGCCCCGTACAGCTGGCAAGAAGAAGAGAAAACGTGTCACAGGGAGAGATGATATGAAGTCCATTCTGTCGGGCAGGTGCACGCGTATGGCTTTTGTGCTGTGTGTGTCTGTTTTGAGGTGTATATTTGCTCACGGGAAATAAAGTGTTCCCTGATGTGCTGATATGTCCTAAGGGTGGAGCATACACATTGTCCAATGAAGACTGTTGAATGGAACTTGAGGAGTTTTACTGTGCTGCTATAGGCCTAGGCTGCTGGGGGACATCCCATGAGTTAGTGCGCACTTCTTCTTCTTTCTCTTTCTGTTTCTCTCCTCAGACCCACTGTCAAATGTATTAGCCTTTCCCCAGGCTGTGGCTCTGATGAACATGTGACTGTTTTTTTCCCACGACCTCCTTCAGCATCTGTGCACATTTGCCACTACCTCATTTCACCGTCTCTTTTTTTTGCACTATAACCTGGACTATGTCACTCAATAGCCTGGATATATATTTTTAGTAGTCTGAATATATATTTATATGTATGTAAATAGTTATATAGTTATATTCTGGACAAATTGCACTACCCACATTCAGACTGTCCCATTGCACCATTAGTGTTCCGTCGGTTGTGTGTTGTTGTTGTTGTTTCTGTTGTTGTACCGCAAGAGAGGAAGAAAAACCGGAGTCAAATTCCTTGTTTGTACGTACAAACTTGTATGTACAAACTTGGCCAATAAATGTGATTCTGATGACATGTCATTAACTCTGTGTCCTCTCTGTCCCATAGTCCTGTGTTTGTTTCTCTCTGGTCTCTCTTTCTCTGTACCTTACTGCAGGTACCTCTGGCTCCGGAGCTGCATGTCCTATGGTCCTGGCTCCACGCACCTGCTGCTGTTTATTGTTGACAATGATCTATTTCTAACATGTTTCATGTTCCGTTCTGCTACAGATAAATATTGGATTAATATTCTTTGCAAACTGTAATGTAAATAATGACCGGTCATGACAGCTTTTTGCCTCCGTGCTCTGTTTCATAATTCTAATCTGCTGAGCACACATTATCCAATAACTGTTCAGTAACTGTAATGGAAATACTGACCCACGTTGTCTGTATTATGCTGCATGTCTTTCTCCCCCTCTCCTCCATTCCTAGCTGTCCTATCTTCCTCCTTTTCCTCCTTTCACCCAGCCCGGCCATCGGCAGGAGGGTCCCCCATCTGAGCTAGGTTCTGCTCAAGGTTTCTTCCTGTGAAAAGGGAGTTTTCCCTGCCACTGTCGCCTTAAGTGCTTGCTCTGGGGTCAGGCTCTGGGTCTCTGTAAAGCGCTTTGAGACAATTGTGATTGTGGAAGGCGCTATATAAATAAAATTGAATTGAATAGAAATGAAATGAAAATTGAATTGTGCTTGAAGTGTAAAAACTGGGTGTGCTGCGTCAACATGAGGCAGGAATAAAGAAAAGGTTCCAAAGTGAGTACTTGTTACTTGGAATTCAGTGTGTGTGTGTGTGTGTGTGTGTGTGTGTGTGTGTGTGTGTGTGTGTGAGTGAGTGAAATAAGGAGGGACAAACAGAAACAGGGAATAGGAGATGGTTGTGGATTCTTAGTGATGGGCAAGTCACAGACACACACACACACACACACACACACGGGAAGGCATGTGTAAAAATGTGAACTGTGGGTTGTCTGAAGCGTTTGAGTGACAGCGGTGTTCACTGGCGGTGGTGGTGCAAGTCCTCCCATCAGCTGTTGTGTGTGGGTCGTGAAAAGCGTGTCGCTGCCGCTTTGTGTCACGAGGGTCAGCGTGACCTTAATTGCAGGCTCCTCCTCCCCATTTTTGAATCCACGTGGTCCAATCCGGGGCCAAGCACCAATGAGCACACGTGCCAATAGCCAATAGCAGGCGGGCAGGGAGGTGTGTGTGGGGGCGGAAGCGGTGTGCTTGGCGGGTTTAAAAAGTCGGCGTTCCAGTAGCTAGCACCTCGGGGGTCCCGGACGGGTCGGAGGTAAGCGGACGCACATTGACTCTTTGTGGATGTGGCCAAGCTGTGTGGAGACTCTGTTTGTAACCACAATGCGTTGTTTTTCTGTGTTTGTTGTGTTTTCTGCAGGATCGAGGAGCTGAGCCGGAGGCCACCTCGATGGAGGATAGCATGCTGCTCAACGTTGTGTTTGTCTCTGTGTGTGTGTGTGTGTGTGTGAATGTGCGCGCTTTTGTTTTGGGCTCGGTGTGCCCGGTAGGCTTAGCAGTGTATAGCTGCAGCCTGTGTTAAAACGGCTTTCCTCCGCGTAGACCACCTGTCTTGATCCGCATCTTATTCCCACTTGTGTGCTAGCCGCATTTGGGCAGACGGTGCGGCCGCCTTTACAGCCTGGTCTATGTGTGCGAGCAGCCGATAGAGGAGGTGTGTGGTAGTCCTGTCCTTTAGAAGGACTGCAAGACTTTTTCACAGTTAAATGTGAAAAGTGGCATGTGAGTGGCCGTCCTGGCAACATGCCTTTGTAATCATGTAATAGTAAGACCGTAGTATGTTGTAGCGAAGTGAGCGAGCAGCGCCCAGCGCCGCTTGTTCATTTCGAGCGCCTTCTTTGGCCAATGACTGCTTGAGGCCGAGGAAGTAGTTCCTGCCAACGGCGTCACAGTTAAATGAGATGCCGGAGGCACGGTTGTTTTCTACTGTGTTCCTGTTAACGCTAAAGTGCACCTGCACTGCGCAAGACTGAACTATCGCTTTCTGTTCATGTGGCCCTTGGTCGCAGAAGAGCAACGGGTGCTCAGTGTAAGAGGTAATGTTAACCGTTTGCGATAGTTCAGTGTAGTCCCACACATCGGAAGGGTGTGCACGTGCGGACGTGTACACGGGGCGTATGTCCGCTACAAGTTGGGAAAGCATACACAGAGGTATGAGTGCACAGACGGACAGGTGACTGATCTGACTAGTCTAGATTGCACGACGGAGTGCGACTAGTCAAGAGTGCACAGGGGCCCGCAAGTAGCGGACGGGAATGGGACGGCTATATATTTTTGTGTTGGCACGCCGTGTCGTGTATCAGGAGGGGGGTACCTTTTAACACAGGCTGTGTGGTAAGCAAGCGTTCTGACCCCGGCCGCAATGGGCGAAGCAGGCATGGAAGGGTGCACGTGCGGACGTGGACACAACGGCCGGGGGGGTTGTGTGGACGGACAGGTGGACCTTAGGGTCCAAAAGTTGGAGAATCCCACCAGCCGAAGGGTGCACGTGCGGACGTGTACAACGTGGCTTGGATGTGGCGCTGCAGCGCAGGTGTCGTGCAGCGGAGCGTAGTCAGCGAGGGAAACCTGGGCTAGGTGTGCGAGCGACCACCGCTCGCACACCTAGGCTAAGGTGGTTGAAGTCGCAGAAAGTTTCCTGGAGTAGGTCAGAGTCCAACAAGAGTACACGGGCCTGTCTGTGCGAGAAGATGGGGTGTGCATGTGCGGTCGTGCACACAAGGGCGCGCACAGAAGGGTCCGTGTGGACAGGTAGCGTAGTCGAGTCCAGCGCTAGGGTCTAGGTGAAGTGGCTGCGCGGTCGTCGTCGTCGTGGCCAAGTGTGTGTGGCCCGACGGGTGTGGAGAGTGGTGTGTTTTAGGAGGCGAGCAGCATGGAGGCGAAGGAGGTCGCTGCAGCAGGTGGGTTCAGCAGCTCGTCGGAGGTTTGAAAATGGCGTGTCGAACATGGCGGATTGGGGCGAGTGGTGTTGCAACTCTGTGTTGACTGTCTGTTTGTGTCTCCCTTTTTTGCAGGATGGCGGCGCTAAACGTGAGGGCGAGCGGAGCCGCTGCGAGAGAGTAAGCAACTTGTTTGATCTCTCAAGAAATGTCTCTCGAAATATGTGTGTCGAAGCGACGGTTGCGGTAATGCGTTTCTTTTTCTCTTTCTGTCTGTCTGTCTCTTTCTTTCTTTGTGTGTGTGTGTGTTTTTGTGTGTGTGTGTGTGAGAGAGTGTTTGTAGGTGCTGCTGCCGCTGGCTGTGTGGGGGACCCAGCTGTGAGGCCGTGGCCAGGGTGGAGCTCAGGTATGGCGTCTAACCTGCTGTGGATGGTGTGGAGCGACGTGGCTTAAATTTTAATGGGTGTCCTTGTGTTTGTGTGTTGCAGGATGGAGGAGGGTGACCTGGGGAGGAGAGGCCGTGGCCGTGGTGCAGCTCCAGTCCGCCACCTGCTGGTGATGCAGAGGATGACGAGAGCCCAGGTGAGTGGATGCACTTGGCCAAAGCGAGCTCCGTGTGTCTACATGGAAGCATGTATGTCATCTTGTGGTTTGTGGATCTTTTCAGCAGGTAGCGGTCGGCGTCTGAGCGGGGCAAGAAGTCGGATCAGGCAGTGGACGGCGTGGAGAGCGGGTAGGCCCCTTTCGTACACATGGTAGAAAAGAGGGCGTTGTCATTGGGCTCGTTTTTGTGCAGATGAATGAGGCCAAAATAATGTTGTGCTTCTTTGCAGGTCGGAGGAGGTGACGCCGAGGCCCTGATCCGGAGGGCCGATTGAGAGGAGGCGAGCGAGGGCGACTCCAGGCAGCGTTCCTGTCCTAATAAAAACATGCACGTGTGTGTTTGTTTTTTCTCTCTGTGTGTCTGTCTGTTTGTTTGTCTGTCTGTGTTAGGTGTAGTTGTGCTAGGCGTGGTTTGGTGGCCACCTGTTTGGTAGTGTAGCGTGTCGGAGTAGGGATTGCGTGAGGTCGCGACGTGTTGGTTGTGCGGGCTGTAGCGTGTAGCATGGTGTTGTGTGTCGTCGTAGCGGTGGTGCGCGTCCCGAGCAAGTGTGCGGCCGGGTGTAGTAGTGCGTGTGTGGTGGGCATGTGGGTGAGCGGCGGGTCGGTTTGCGTGAAAGCGTCGCTTTCGGGTTTCGGGTTTCGGCTTGCGAGGTTTCGGGTTTCGGCTTGCGGGTTTCGGCTTCTTTGGCTCGGGGCTCGGGTCGATGTGTCGGTTTAGGGTCGATGAGGCAGGCGTTTGTGTGTGTGTGTGTGTGTGTGTGTGTGTGTGTTTGTATGTGCGCAGGTTTCGTTTGGCGGTGTGGTCCGGGGTCGAGTCATCTTGTCGCAGCATGGCATGGAGGAGTTCAAGGCGCAGTGCAGGTAAGCCTCTTGCAACATTTCAAGTGCTTGTCTTGTGAGTGTTTGTGCTTTTGTTGTGAGTGTCTGGCTAATGTTGTTTTGTCTTTGTCGTTAGCAGGTTGGAGCAGCTGATCCTGAGGAGCTTCTCTCTCTGTCTGTGTGTGTTGTTTTTGTCTGGGCTGGGTTTGTTGTGTAGTGGTGTGGCAACGTCTGTGGCAGGCACAGAGTTGTGCGTTGGCTTGAGTCGTGGGTTTGCGTGTGCGGGTTTTGGCGTGTCGTATCGTGTTGTGTCGTGGTCGGTCGAGTGCGTTTGCGCGTCGGTTGTGTTCGGTTTGCGTGAGAGCGTTGTCGTGGCTTCGTGACGTCGGACGTGCGTTTAGCTGTGGCGTGTGGTCAGGTCGATGAGTCGGTGTGGCGTTTTGGCGTAGTCGTTGCGGCACGTGTCTGTCTGTCTGTCTGTCTGTCTGTGTGTCTGTATGTGTGTCTGTGTGTGTGTCTGTCTGTTTGATGGTCTGTCTGTGTGTGTGTCTGTCTGTTTGATTGTCTGTCTGTTTGATTGTCTGTCTGTTTGTCCAGCAGGTGTTATTCCTGGCTGGGCTTCTATTGGTGGTGTGGTTCTGGTTCAAGTCATGTGGCAGAAGAATGGCATGGAGGACTTCAAGGTGCAGTCCAGGTAAGCCTCTTGCAGAATGTGATAGTGTTGCTGCTGCTGCAGCTGCAGCATTGTCTGGTTTTTATTTGATGCTCATGTTGTGTCTGTTTGTCTTGTGCAGGATGTGGGAGACGATCTGGAGCGATGTCTGAAATCAGGTGAGTGAATGTCTGTCTGACAACATAGCTCAATGTTTATGTTTGCTCGCTGTAGTGGTGTGACACTTTGCCTGTATTAATCTCTGCTTTCTTTCCTCTTGTCCCTGCTGTCTGTCGCCGACTGGGAGAGTGTGTAGCATTGCCTGCAGAAGTGGGACTCGATGCAGCCACGGCCAGGGCGGAGTCAAGGTCAGTAGTGTTTAGCCTATGTATTGAAATGGGAGTTGGACTTTGTGTGTGGCAGTATTTGATGTTCTGTGTGTTTTTCTGTGTAGTGCAGGCTGGAAGAGGACATGCAATGGAATGAGGCTGTGGAGCTCTGGTGTTTGTGTTTAAAGTGTTTGTTGTTTGTTTCTCTCTTTGTGTGTTTGAGTGCAGGTGCTGCTGGCTCTGGCTGTTTGGGGAGGGACCTAAGTGTCAGGTGATGGCCTGGGCGGAGTTTTAGGTATGCGGTCTGGCTGTAGTAGGAGGAAGTTTTGTCGATGGTGCGGAGCATGCTGATGTTGATGTCTTGTGTGTCCATGTGTTTGTGTTTTGCAGGATGCAGGATGGAGGAGGGAGACCAGGAGAGGCGAGGAGGAGTGTTTGTATGGTGAGGCAAGAAAGAAGCACTTTGTGTCTCGGATCTCTTGTCGTCTATGTCATTGGCCGGTTGTGACGAAGCGGGGGGTTTCTCTTTATGTTTGTGTGTGTGCAGGTGCTGCTGTCGGCGGCCCTGTCGAGGAGGGGTCGAGGCTACGGCCAGGGCGGAGCTCAGGTGTGCTGTCTTGCTGCTCTATGAGGAAGCGGTGTCGGTGCTTCATGATGTTGATCGGTCGTGTGTCCATGTGTTTGTGTTTTTCAGGACGGAGGAGGGCGATCAGCAGAGAAGACTAAGAGGGGCAAGTACTAAGGCATTGGTCGCCAGCATGGCAGAAAAAAATATATATATATTTTTTGAACTGTTTCTGTCGAAGTGTTGTTCTGTGTGCTTGACTGTGTGCAGGTGCTGCGGAGTCGAGGGGAGCTTTCGACGGCGAGGCCGGGGCGGA